>NW_010416328.1:0-222 GCF_000710305.1 Buceros rhinoceros silvestris | reverse complement strand
ACCTGGCGCTGGGTGGCGGTGAGAGGGTCCCTCCTTACTGCAGGGACTCCACGTAGGTCAGGGCACTCTGCAGGGACGTCAGGCAGTACCCCTCCTCCCCGATCAGGCACCTGCCACCCCCACCGCACGGCACGTCAGGGTGGGGACACCGCCACAACCACCACTATGTCACGGCTGGGACACTGCCACAGCCACCACTACATCAAGGACGTGCAACTGCCC
>NW_010416327.1:3941-8455 GCF_000710305.1 Buceros rhinoceros silvestris | reverse complement strand
TTCCCTAATTAGCATTAGTCTATGCTAATAAACTCCTGTTATTAATGGGATTTATCGAGATTTTGTGTGTGTGTGTGTATATATATGCACACGTACACATACATGCATAAATGTGTGTTTACGTAGGTATACACGTGTGTATTTACATATATGCATACATGTACATCTCTATTATTTATAGTAAAGGTAGTTGCACATAATATTGTAATATTAAATTGTTACTTTCCTCTAGATTTGACTTAAACTGCATCCTTTTTATATTTACGGTTTCAAAGGTGAGTGACGTATTGGGATGCTCCGTGTCTGCATGCTTACCTCTTCTGAAAAACCAGCCTTTTGGGGGCACGTTGGCTTCTTCTAAGCGGTCTCTGATACTGGCTGTCGAAGTCTAGATGCTAACCTAGGCAGGCCCAATCCCGCCAGCCTGGAAAGTCTTGCTCTGCATTTTTGCAAGCTGGTTTATGTTGATTAGGAATATACTAATAAGTGACGTCCCTGGAGGCTGGCTTCATGCTGAGGTGGCGTAAAATCTGTTGTGTGATTCAATGTGGCACATTCTAAGGAGCAACCCAGCCTGGGACTCCTACTGCAACCCAGGTGACAAGGGTCTCCGGTGCAGGTCAGTTTGGAGAAACTTTCATCGCATACTCTTGATAGGCGCTTTTCTCTAATACCTAAAGTCTTAGTCCCAGGATCACCCCATCTTTGGATTATGTTTACAGCATCACATCTGAGATTGAATAGTATCAAACTATCAACAGCCTAGAACTAGCATCAGGATTTGAGGAAAAACTCATTAAAAATAGGGCAACATTATAACATAAAGGAACCATCAATCGTGAGTGTTACTGTTCCCTTGGACACCTGCCTTGTGCTGCTCAAATATACACATTAGGACTAGATGTATATTGACATCCCTTACCCAAATAAGTGTCAAGAGGCAAAGCGTCATTATCTTTTAGCCATAAAACCACAGTATCCACCCGTTTTCTCTCCTAAAGGTCAGTCACTTGCAGCCTGCATGTACTGCCCCTAAAATGAATGCCACATTGTCATCAGCATTCAGAACCACAGCCGCAGAATAAAGGCAGCCCAGCCAGCCACATGAGAAAGAGGAGATAAAAAGAAAGCAGAAAGCAAAAATAAAATGCCTTAAGTCTGTGCTGCAGACTTTTTAGCTCCCTCACTAATCGATTGTCCTCCCGGTGTTCGTTCTCTCCACTGAGCGACTGGTATGTGGTGTGGGCTGTGGATAGACCAGCCACTGCCCGAATAGACGGCACGGCTCTGGCCCGTGCAGGCGAGAGCAGCAGTGGGAGGTTGTGCAGCTCTCCCACCCAAAGGGAGAGCAAGTGCTGCTCCCACAGCACAGAGGACTCGTCCTCCTTAGCTCTGACAAACCTTAAGCGAGACTCTTGCCCCCCTTTCACTTGCTGGAAATTTCGTTTCACAGCAAAAGGATTGTCTGCAAAAGCTGTGCTTTCCAAGGGGAGTGGAGACAGAGAGCAGCAGGAGCTGTGGGGATGCTCCACATCTGGTGGCTCCTCTGCCTGCTCTGCCTTAGATTGTGTTAATAAACCCAGGTTATTGATGAGATGTATTGGAAGTGGGCCTTGGGCAGGCTGGCCACCCACCATGCTCAAGTCACCGGGTATTCTTACCTCTGAAGGGCAAATATTCTGTCCCATAGCCCACTTTTTAAAGCAGTTTTATTTTTTTTAAGACAAATTACCACCTCACTTGAAACTCTGAATGGGCATTTTTCAAATCTACCTTGGAATGATTAATTTTTTTTTTTCTGATCTAGTAGGCATGTTCCCAACAGCTGGGAAAAGAAGAGCATAGCCTATTTCAACATGTAAACGGTCCTGGAAGAAGCGAGTAATCCCAGTCTTTCCCTCAGAGCCCTGATGTGAGGAAGCGAGTGTAGAAGGAAAGACCCCATCTGCTAAGAACCTGAGCATTACAGCTGCCGGCTGCAGGAGGGAACAAGCCTGCCACAGAAAATGCCACTCCGAAGAGTGACGGTGCAGCCTGTATGCATGCTTGCAAAGAGGTGTGCCTCCGCCTGAGCACCGGCCAGGGTTTCAGTCTCCTCTCTTTCTTTTAGGCAAGTTTTGAACTTTGCTTTGTGTGTTTGGTGACGGGATGGTACAGGGCGTGTTGGGCATGTTTTTCTCTTTACAGAGCGGAAGAGGGGAAGAGTTGCACTGTACTCGGGTGCTGTTAACACCCAGAGCATGATCTGCAGCAGGCCTGTTCCAGCTGCGCTCTGGACTCGTCTTTGCAGAAGGTTTGGTTTTAATAATTGTACAACTGCTCATGTGTTTGAAAGAGGGAATAGATTTTGAGATGACTCCTGCTCCCTTTTTGCCCTGTGTATCCTTGGGAGCACGGCAGACAGGTAGCTCCTGGTGCTCAGGGGAAGAAAGAAGTGTAATGGATTGGAAAAGCGTGTACTTTACATTGAGAAGTTCATCCACATGTTCTGAGTAGGTTTTTTTTAAAAAAAAAACAGAAATATATCTATAAATGCTACATAACTTTTTCATGAGTCTGGCCTTTAGCTAGGCTGAGCTTCCCAAAATGGGTTTGAACTATACAATGCCGTATCCTGACAGTTCCCCATGTAAGGAAGCCCACGTTTGTGTGCTTCCAGGAATCCACCGTGACAGCTGTATATATACAGCCTAAATAGCAGGCGATATAGAACCAGTAATTCCTAAATGGTACGTGAGACTTTTCCCTCTCATCCCAGTTCCGAAAAGCTCCTCCCCAACGGGTGAGTGGTTTACCGCCTTGCATACGGGTGCTGAGCTGAGGGCTGTACCTGCACCTGTTCCTGCAGGAAGCCAGTGTAGAGCCTCGGGAAGTTCAGCAGTTTAAAACCGAAGACAGTTCCTGGCCCTTGGGTTAGCGTGTTCCTGCCACGGTGAATCTCACTTGCAGAGATGCCAAAGGTGGATGTTGTGTGCAGGATCTCAGCGCACATGCTGAATAGGCTTTTTATTTAAGTAGAAAAGAAGAAATTAATGAAAATCTGATATTTGACATACAGGCAGGCATAACCAAAAGTGTGGAATTAATTCTTTGACTGCCATTCTTGCTATTTTACTTAAAATTGTGAGTCTTTGTAACGTTTCTTGCACACCGCAACTTCGTGTCTCCCTTTGTAAGAGTTATTTCATTTCTCTCTAGAGCTACAATCAAAGGATATGTGTATGAGGGGCCTAATAATTTTCAGAGATTTTTGTTTCAAGCCATTAAAGCTGAAATACATTACTCCCTTTCCAAAGCTTTCAGAAAATAAGCAGATGAAAGCTCTGGGCTTTTTGTTGTTCTTGTTCCTCCACTTGAATAAATAACATATAATAACACCTGCATTCAAAAACTGAGGTTTTTTCGTATCCCGAAACAGTATAAATTGATGTAGTTTAGAACGGCTATTAAAAATTCCTCTCTACATTTGCCTCAATTTACAGCAAAGCAATATGGCTCTGGAAGAGTGGTATTATGGATACATGGTATTACTGTATAACCTATCATCACGTGAAATTAGATTCTCCATCAAAACCAAAAGTTTTAGCAGGATGAAATTATGATTCTGTGAGCAGGTCTCCTGCTCTGGCATCAACATTGATGCAAAATTGATGAAACTTCCAAGTGAAATTGCATTGTTTGATCTTCACAGTCCTGGAATAACATAGCCTAAAGCTACAGTTTCTGTAAACTTACTTTGCACAAACGACTTAGCCAGTACTGATGTATTGACATAGTGTGCCCATGAATGACATTAGGGCTACTTAGAAAAGAGACAAAATAACAGCAAAAGAATGCAGCAATTGGTTCTGAAATTACCTTTTTCCAGTGAACCTCTCTGAAAAATTACCTTTTTCTGCTGAGTCTCACTCAAAAATTACCTTTTCCAACTGAAGCTCTCTCAAAGTGCCTTGATGTTAAGCAATATAGTTTTTTAGTTGAAAATGTCACAAGGCCATGAAAAGAAATTGATAGAAAATTTCAGGGTTCCTTGTTGGTATTTGAAGCAGCCTGTGGATTTTTGTTCTTTAACACAGATCTTCTCTGCTGTGCTACCACTTTGATTTCTGCATTGCCAAAACCAGCATGTTTCTAGGCTTAATGGCTTCACCGAGAGGAATGTGAAGGTGATTTAGTTGTTGCTGTGGAGGTGATGTTACCAGTAGGAAATTGGTAAACAGATGTCTTCTGAACCCTTTCCAATCGCATGGGAGAGGGTGGTTTGTTTTTAATAATGAAATAGAATAAATAATCTCTTTAAATGTCTTCCTTTTCAAGTTATATATAAATACAATAGTACTCTGATTATCTGAACTACTTGGGTGAAGGGGTTCAGATATTTGTCTGCCTACGTGGCTGCGAGGGAATAGTGATCCAGAGCTGGTGGAAATCAATGGGAGGGCTCCCACAGCCTCAGCGGGCTTTAGCTCAGACCTGTAACTGGAAGTTAAGAGACTAGGTGACTACCAGCAGGA
>NW_010416327.1:0-3843 GCF_000710305.1 Buceros rhinoceros silvestris | reverse complement strand
CAAGCAGGAATTTAGAGTAGAGGATTGCACAGACGGGGATCAGGGTTTTCTATACTTGATAAGACCAAAGCCTCAGGCTGTTCGTGCAGGTGGATCTAACGCGGGTACACAGCCTCAGTGAACTGTGGCAGGCAAAAGGGGCAGAGTATTAGCAAAACTGGGAGACTGGAGACACCGAGATTAAAGGTGTGGGCACCTGAATAAGATACCGTCAGACAGCTCGGGGATAATTTTACAGTGCATTGGCAGTAATGTTCAAGTTCTTGCTGGGGTAAATGCAAGGTTACCTTTCTCTGAGGTGTGAGGTACTTTGCTTACTGGGGGTAAGAGTGTGTATGCAGGCAATTAGTGCAGAAGAGCTGACTCTTGGCCAGCTCTCACTCTTGTGAAGAGTTCATGTGCTCATGACATCAAGGAGAATTCATATCACTTGCAACCAGGTTCTCAGTCTAAACCAGCACCTGAGGTTCCCTCAATAGTCAATGGAGACAGACAGGCCTCTCCAGGTTCCTCCCACCTGTCCTTAGGGGTACTTTCACCCCTTATGATCACAGGTCTTTAGGAGGTCCTGGGCACTCCAGCTGCCCACAGGCAGTCAACTTAACACTCTACATCAAATGCGTAGTGCCGTCACAGAGGTGACACTTGTGACACGCACTTCTTTGTGGAACACCCAGATTTGTGATTAATCTGCAGTCACCTGAAACATGAAGCACTGCTATTGATGTCCCCTTCCTAACAAGCCGATGGCTTAGGAAGAAGTTGCTGGAGTCATCTGTCTCTTCCTGTTGACAGTGGAGGGACCCTGGTCTAGCACAGATGACGTTTTGTTAAGATCAAAGAAGACTATCACTGAATGCGGTAGTTCCCTTCACAAAGGAGGATGAGGGCTGGCAGTTGGTTGCACGGATGCTGAGGGCTGATATGAACAAGCTGTTGATCTGAGATCAACTTTACCCCTGAAATGTGGTGCAAGATCAACCATCGACAAGGAGCTGCCCACTAAGAAGGGAAAAATGCAGTCTGGACTTTGTAACTCCCAAAAGGACAGTGGTTTCATGGAAGAGAAAGGTGCATACAAATCAGGATTTCAAATCTGAATTGTTTGACACAGATAAATGATAAATAGATAAACAAACACAAAATTATCACATATAATTATTATTATAAGATGAATTACAAATCCGTTTTGTTTTTGTATTCTGCCAGACAGGAAACAGAACAATGCATTTGAGGGAGAATACCTGAGCATCAGCTACTGTCGGTCGAGGAACACTACAAGATCAGCTTTGAGGTTTATATATTAATGAATATATTGAGCAGATTTAGCCAGATAAAAGTCTACAGGAACATAACACTCCTCAGAGAAACATGCAAGTTCTTATGTCAGCTTTTGAGGCGCTATGAAATATGTTTATATCAAATCATGGCAATTCGAGCTGATGCCTCCAAGTTCCTGAATTCAGGGCAAGCACAGGATTAACGAGAACCCTTCAAATTGTGAATTTTTTGCTTCCTTGAGAAAAATCTATGCAATACCTTTATTGATGTCATGTATATCGACTTCAATCATTGGTCAATACTCTCTGCCTGTGGCTCTGACATTGTTACTGAGATTGTAACGGCATATGGCTGGAAATAGACATTTGCGTGCTGTGAAAGAGGTTTCAGAATTTGTTTTGCATATCTATTAGCACAGAAAAATGAAGCCTTCTGTATTAGTGCATGAACTGAAGTTTGGTGAAACTGCTGAACTCCCCATTACACTTTTTGGGGTGTGTGTATGTGGTAGCCATGGAGGGGTGCTATGCTGTGGTCCAGCACAGGTCTGAATGCGGAGCGTGCTGGCTCCAAGTACCATCTGGGCAGCGATAGGAAGGTCACCAGGATCCAGCATGGAAACACAGGCTTTGCTGGTTCCCCTTCAGCTCCTGAAAGGCTCAGGGAGCTTTTCCAGCTGGGGCGGGAAGAAGGATACAAATGTAAGTATTTATACGTATACATTACGCATATCCAGTAACAGCGTTTGAGGTAGGGTCAATCTTTTTGGTGGTGGATGCTAATTTTTTTTAAATCCTGTTTTCTTGTGACGGTCCAAATCTTTCTGAGTGCAAACAGTTTGCCATCACTGACAAGACCAAGAAGGATGCACCTTTCCCCATGGGGCTCAGTGAAGCCCTTTAACCCAGAGCCAACGGCAAGGGGCCTCGAGGGCGATGCTAACACAGGTGACGTGGGTACCTGAGCCAAAGTCAGTGCTTTGTAGAGCAGGGTGCAGTGACTGCCAGGGATCTAATAACAGAAGGTTCCCAAGCAAGTCCTGCAGATGATGGTCTCTATGCAAGATGAGTGCCTTTTCTGCAGTTCTGAGGCTGAGAAGACACATCATGTCTTTTTCAAGCCCTTCCTTTTTCTCTGAGGAAAGGGAGCTTCCCTGACAGAAACTCCATCCAGTGACTTCTTCACTAGTCCCTTCCCCCCTCCATGAGGACGTGGCATGATACCACCCAGAGGTGCAACTCTTAGTGGGCCAAAACGGTGATTTTTATAATTCTATGAAAATCACAAAATAAAATAATGTAGCTCTACTCTTTACCAGGCACGGCAGTAAATGTCCTACAGTTTCCTTGAAGGAAAGAGTACTCAAATCTTTTCATTTAAAAGGTGTGGGGATGGGTCTCTTCCCAAATCAGAACCCCTTTCAGAGGAGTCAGCTCCGGGAGCCCACAGCCCAGCCAGGTCTGTTTGCGGGTTTGCCTCTGCTGAGCCCAGCCTTGGTCAGCTCTCACGGGCTGCGTGCAGCCATGTGCTCTGACACCTCCCAGAGGAAGGCTGTTTTGTGGAAGGAATTGTCTGTTTGTTAATGGAGAGTCACAGGCCAGCTCTTTTAGTAATAATTAACACGGTGCACTCAGGTATCCTGGCATGAAGATACCACATTTTAACACTCAGCTTCATTCCATGCTGAAACAAATCTATTACAACCTTTGGCATTTTACTCATTACTACCTCATTAACCTGCTAATGGACACGTCGCAGGACTCATGTCTGTGATTATACAAAAATCAAGGGGAGAAGTAGAGTTCTGTAGGTTTCTGAAACCCGTTCCAATAAGCAGGAGCTCTGTTTGTTAGGGAACTAGATGTGGAAGAAAGGCGAATGCTGCTGGATCAGTTTGTCCTTATTTTATAAAGACAGCCTGGAACTGCATACCTTGCACATCTAAACCTCGGAGTAACTAGGAATTAGGGGTACTCAAGAAGTGTAGGCTGGAGCAGTGAAGGTCCCCCTGCAGAATACAAGAGAGAAATACACTGCTGTTCGCAATTTCTACAAAGTTTCTGGGTAGGAAAGCTACGATGGCCCCTTTCCCATTATAATTCTACATTCCTTAGAAATAAATACATGATGTTCAGACTAAAAGGCGTGGAGACTGGAGTCATTAATAGGCCAATACAATACTATCAAAGTGTCTCCAGCTCCCTACATACACCAATGGTGAAACATTTTCCTTAAAGAGCCCAGTAAAATAACTGCACCCCGAACAAATCCTCCCAAAGAAGATGCTCAGGTTAATAGTCCAAATCCCCTTATTACCTTGTTTTTTGTATCACATATATATTTAATGATCTTTCAAATGTTCCTGGTGTTATTGTCCACCTAACAAGCTCCCTGACAACACACCACCCACCTTCATTCCCAGTAATTCCAGAGGCTGTACCAAATGCCCGGGCAGGTGAGCCGCCTGTTGGCATTTTCGGTAGCTCGCCTGCAGATCCAAGCTACAGCTACAGCGAGGTGTGAGGAGGACAGGAGCAACACCAGACGAATCCAGCGTGCCAC
>NW_010416326.1:0-8208 GCF_000710305.1 Buceros rhinoceros silvestris | reverse complement strand
GTTCTTCCAGACTGAGTCATGAGGGTGTTGAAGTATCATTTCAAAGCTGAAGCATCAAATGAAATCCTCCCATCAGAAAGTCTTTAAAAAAACCTGCTGCGCAATTGCTCTCTAGTCAGCTATAGTTCTACTCATTTCAGAAATTAACACCAGGCATCCACCCAGTGGATTAAACTACCCTGACCAAGAGCCACTCAGTTGTACTGTTTAGTACCACCTCGGTACAGCAGAGACCTGAGCAAGAGATTGTTACAAAGGCAGGATAAACCAGAGATCTCCTCTTTGATCCAAGCTGTTATCCACACCTCACTGTAACTACCTTCAGCTACTTCACGCCTTCATTTGTGGGTATACAGCTTGTTCACCTGTCTTCCCCAGGGCCTTGTTTCAGAGCAGTCACCGAATCAGTTGAGGAGGTTAGAGTTTAGGGGAAGATGTTACTACATTTGTGGAGACTAGATGCCTTCCTACCACATATGGGCAACCGTAAGACTTGAGCTGTGATTTGGACATCCCTGCATTTTACACATCTATACTGTCAAGAGACCAGAGACATCACTAATGCCAAGTCCGATGGTCTGTCAGGCATTAAGACAAGTCAGTAAAACAGTACTAAAAATTGTGGGGCAAAGTGAAGTGCTTTAGTACCAAGTTACTCCTAGCATGACCTGTCCCTTAGCTCAGACACGTTTCTGGCAAGCAGTATCATCGGGATAGCTAGCTGCTACATAACAATAGATCAGACTTGTAAGACACTGTTCAAACATCACTGAGCTGAAGATATTTCACATACAAATAAAATTCTGGGTCTACTCAATGACCAGCAATTCTAGTCAGCACAATATATCTCTAAAGAAAGTAGAGCATAAAATGCTGAAGGACCACCTTATGGGCCAATTCTGAAGGCACAGGCCGAATCACTGGCATGTACCAGCACCATCACTGCTACACTGGATGCTTTGCTGTTCCAAGCTTGGCGTACTCGCCTCACAAACCTCAGCTGATTGATTACACGGGACTTTGCACTCAGTTGCAGTTGCTGATCCTTCTGAGGCATCCAAAAAGGTTCAGTTTTCAATGAAAGAGTCGTGATCTCCTATTACGAACTTCCACTTTCTTTTACTGGATACTTCAGTTTTCATAATATTCAATTTCATAATATTCTGGGCCTGCTGCCAGAGACCCACTGGCTACATTCATACTAGTAAATTAAACTACATCAGGGAATGTCCCCAGGCGCTGGAACGCAATCTATACCATAAAATTATTAGAATGATCTCTGGCACAGTTTCGAGCCTTGCCAACCAGTACGCCCCCAAATAAGACACGGGAACGTTCCCCAGCAGGCAATTTGGTGGGGCAGGGGTGGTATGTGGATTGGTCAGAAAATAAGATTTGCTATGCAAATGGTACTCTGGCACAGGAGCTGGCCACAGGACAACTAGTGTCCAGGCTGTTTTACTTACTCAGATCAGCGTACGGAGGTTTGGTGGGTCTTTCTAACCCCTTTTGGCTGCACACCAGGGAGGCGGGGGCATACTGAGCAGCTCACACTTTTCAGCTACCACAGTAATAACTCTTAATTATTCACAATCGCATGCTCCAGCTTCTGTAGCAAGCAGCTGGCCACCATTTCACAGCTCAGTGTGACTACAGAGGCAGACTGAGGAACTTTTTGCAAGTTAAACACGCTTCAGAGCGAAGCCGATGCTGCTGGAGGATTAAGGGAGCAGCTTCCCTCTTCGAGGCCATGAGTCAGTTGATGTAAGCGCACGATAGCAGAGCACTCCTTTGCCACTGCCCAGACATGCCAGAGTCAGACTCTTTTGTGAGGCGCTTTGTTCACTGATGGGAAAGCAGTCACGATCTAGATGGTTCCTCCGTTAGGACAGAAAAAGGTTTAGAAGCCAAAGCTGTCTAGCTGCAGGCTGTTAGGCAAGTTTTGATGCAAGCCTCACTACCACTTTTCCACTGCACTTAGGTGCCACTTGCACCCTGTTTGAGCCAGTGAGGTGGACAAATCTCATTTGGCCATCAAATCTGCTGGTGCAAGAGTCTCCATTAGAGTTTCATAAGCACAGAGCAGAGCAGGGGAGTGAAAAAATCACCTATGTTAGTGTTCATGTTAGATAGGAATTTAAGCAAGCTCTGTGGTTCCTCTGGTTTGGTCTTTTACTCCTCTTACCCCTCAACTTCTTCACTGAAGACATCCTGGGCTCTGTCCCTAAAGACGACGCCTATTAGCTGGTCAATGGGATACCAAGTTCTCTGTTCTGCAGAGGTGCTCTTACCTGAGACTGATGTTTTTGGTAGATAGGCAGGCTGCTCTGAGCTCCCACAGTTGTGCATAGCACAGACATCAACCATCCCAGATCACCATCCTGGGGTCAGGGCATGCAGCCTCCAAATCCTGCTGTGAGCTGGTCAACAAACAGCACATGACAGGGACAGATATCTCTCTACATAAATACATACATACCTATATTTATATTTCCCCACTCTATTGGTCTCAAAGCATACAGTAAGGCAGCAGTCGGGTCCTGTTTTGAGATTGGAAAAAGCCAGGTAGTCTCTTCCTACAGCACTGCAGCTGCCATCTCTGATCCCCAGGGAACACACAAAGGCTCTCTACCAGCAGAGCCACAGCAGTGCCACTGCTACAACATGGAGCTTCACAAGGGCTCTCATCTGGAAATCATTATATTAATCACTGCTTGATCTCCAGATGCTAGACTGGCCCCGCTCTCCCCTGCCCACCTCTGGCTTCAATATACGGTCTGCTCGTCTAGTAAACATTAGATGCAAGGGGCTGGACTGGAGCTGCTGACTGGCTCTGACCGGGATGTGCACTGCCACCACCATTAGAAACTAACTAGAAGAGCCTTCCTGTGTACAGCGCAGGACAGTCACGGTCTGCAGAGCTGCCCAGAGAGCAGTCAGCCCACTCCCCTTACAACTGGAACAGAGTTCAAGTTTCCCTTCATTTAAGAAGCAATAAGCTCCTCATCACATGGCACAGGCAGACAAAGAGCAACCTCTGTTCTCTAGCTATGGCTTCTGGGTGCTCAGGTGATGGAGCCAGGGCACTCGGAGGAGTTGTTGCATGAACCCGCTGTCCTTTGCGGAGCGCTGGTTGACAGGAGTGTGAGCCTGGGACTGCCTACAGCCAAAAGTCAAGGCTGTCAGCCTTTGTTCCCATGACTGGCGTACAATACATTGTCATTACTGCACAGGCAGTACAGAAAAGTTACAAGAACACAGAGCCTCCATGAAAGGCAAGATACCCATCAGTCTTTTAAGCTGGTTGGTAGGCAGCACCTTTGATCTAGACAGGAGGCATTCTGCAATAGCAATCCCAAAGACTCTTCAGTTATTAGAAAAGCCCTCAACACTAAAAGGCAAAATGAGTGGACATTAAAGAGAACTGTACCCTCCAGGACTCCCATTCTTGGCAGGCCCCGGCTGCCCCATGCCCGGAGGTAGAGCAGCAACTCTTTCATGGGCACCCCCTTGCCGTGGGGAAGGAGCTTGCGTGTCCTTGTGAGGTTGAGAGCTGTGCTGGTGGTGGCATGTGCCTCCGGTGAGGTCTCCCAGGCCAGACAGGTCTCAGCTGAAGGGTCAGACAAAGTGTGTCCATGGGCAGGATGGGCTCACTAGCCTTCGGGCAGCCTTCCTAGGAGAAGGACAACTCTGACTCCAAACCCGGGCAGATGGAGCTCGTTTAGCCCTGTAAGACATCCATCATCTAAGAGAAGGATACTCTAACCAAACCTACGACCTGAGGACTTCGCTGTCACCGTCCAAGCTCGCAAGGCCCTGGCAGATGAACCTCAGGTGTAACGGGTGGAGCCAGTTCCGCGCACGCTGGTGCCTCACCTAAAAAATCCACCGCACAGGCCTGAAGGCTGCACTCATCGCTCACAGTGAGCGTGGGAAAAGCCCTTCCCAGATCTTCGTTCACGAAGCCAAGCCATGATGATGATGAAAGAGAACTGTACTGCAAAAACAAGGGCTATGGAGAAGATAGTTCTGCCAGAGAGCACAGCAACAAGATGTGTAAGTGAAGCAGCAAGAGCTCTTCATCTGATCAATATCTGAAGGAGTTTAAAACTCGAAGCCTAACAGGGAAAGCCATGACTTCCAGCACCTCCATGACTCAGTTGTAATTGCAGCTCCAGTGAGTCAATGGGAAGTTCTATTACCATCTCCATCCAAATACCACTAACACACTGGTTCCCATCCAGCAAAGCAAGCTTCACTGGTGAGACTGGTCTCAGCAGTGAGATACAAACATTACCGTCAAGCATGGCAAGGAGCCCAAGCTAACAGACTCCGTTGGACCCATGCCACTTCCACAAGACCCAGAATGTCAACTGCAGCCAAGCACTGCTTGAGAAACTGAGAGGTTGGGAAACCACCACATTAGTAGATGTTGCTCCACAAGACCTAGTTGTAGGAGGTCCAAATGTTATCTCACCTTGAGGTACAGCTTTACAGTTCAGTGGCTTTTCCACTAGCATCTCGACAGTACAAAGTGCACTATCCCAGGTTTCTAGCCAGGCCAGATGAAGCTCATTTCTGTGGTAAACCAGTAGCCTAGCAGAGCAGCAGTTCAAATGAAGCACCCTAGTAAATTCTAACGTAGAGACCTGTTACTCAGCACTCCCAAAGAAACACCACATGCTCTCTGCATTTTAGAGCACCTCCTCAGCTCAGAAGAGAAGTGAACCTATAAGAAACACCAGAAGCCCTTGTGCTGTTGGTCAAAACACCTTCCAGCCTGCAAGCCCATTACCTATATCAAAGTCTAGGGAGAAGCAAAGGTTCCTCACTTCTAATCCAGAAATAAACAGTGCCTTTAAATACTAAAATGCTCTGATGCCTCCTCAACAGCTCACACCCAACCCCCCACCCCTAAAATACACTCTCTTACATATCTGCTCATATTCCTCACGGTGATGCAGGGCTCAACCATATTCCCTTATTTCTTTCGTAGCCTGTAGCAGAGCAAGCCTATGGTATTGTCTGGAGGCACTGATGCAGCAGCACTAGAACAGGAGAGAACGGTTCTAGCTGAATGCTGATGTTTCCCACCGCTTTGCTAGTTCTCTTTGCACAGAAACAGCTCCTATTCCGCCTGTTTGTATGCGGAGAAAGTTACCAGAAAAGTTTCACAAATAAAACCACTATCAATTTGAGTTAAATTGCTCTCTCAGAAAGACACTAAAGGTGTCTAATGTTCCTCTTATAGGCACAATGAAACCTAGTCAACAAAGCCCTGAAGTAGACGTGCAGGGGCTGGCTGGTCAGATAATCACTCTGATTGCAACACCATGCCTATGCTGAGAGCTTAGGCACCTAGCACACACACAGACACCTTCATTTAGGTGCCTTAACATCAACCAAACACTGTCCTCAGGGCCTAGTGCCATTTGGAGCACCATATGTCTCAGTGCGTGCGTCAATCTCCAGCTGCCCCAGCAGCATTAACTGCTCTGAGTTAATAAAGAGTAGGCGACATCCAAGACAAAAATACTAACGCTGCAATGCTGAAGCACTGCAATTTTATAAATGATAGCACCTCCTCAGCAAAGGGGTCCTACCTTCTCTCTCCCAAGAAGCTCCCTCCTCCCTGCAGCAGGCCCTACTAAAATCACAGCTCTCTAGATGCCAGGTGACACAAACAAGCATGGGATGTCCCCCTCAGAGACATTAGTAGGGTTCTTGGACACAAAAGCCACTTCAGACAAGGTTAGGACAAAGTGGTACTATACAGGCCACCTGGAAACATCTAAGCACTAGCAATGCAAAACACATACTTAAAATGGACCAATCTTGCTCCTAAAACAGCAGCCTGCATTTCGGGTTAGTGCACTCGCTTAATTTTAGAAGGCTTACAGGTTTCTTGCACTTGCTGTAACTTGTCTTGGGTTGTTAAGAGAGGATTGTTTGCTTTCCAGAAGTTTCAGAGTGCTGCCATTAAAAATGCTAGCTCTCCCAGCCATTTGAAATCAAGAGAAACATGGAACAAAAGACTAGAAACTTGCACCAGAGCCCCCTTACACGATACAAACCACAGCTTATTTGTCCGTGCTCTAATCAGAGTTGACCAGATACAATAGAGTCACCATTTTACTGGGAGGTAGCCACCAGCAAGTGGGTGTTCAGATGGAGAAGCACCATTTATAGTGCTTGATAAACAATGTGATGCTGCTCTGCATTACTACAGAAGAAAGTGTTTCCTCCCTATCCACTGCCTGCATGTTTAATAAGCAAGCTGGACTACTTAATTTCTTCTAATTAGTTTACTTTCACATAGGAATGAGATGAACCTTGGAAAAAAGTTCTGCCTGCTCTAAGCTCATGTTAGTCACCAGCATGCTCCTAGACCAGGTGAAACCATCAAAACCCTGTTTTCCCTCACAATACAGGTGGAATTGTCCACTGCCTCCTGCAGCAGGCTATGCATCTTGGCTCAGCTGGCTTCATGGCAGAGTTATACCCTGTAAAAATTTCCATTTGAGAGAATAACTAGGTTAATCCATTCAGATGCATCAGCTTTCTTATTTCAAGGAAATCAATCCCTCCATCATAATGACAGAGCAATTATTCTCACACAAGGTGTTTTGAGCAATAAAGTGTCACCTTGAAGAAGAACAGGAACCTCCCTAACCATTCCTGAAGGTGAGGGCACTCAGAAAGAAAACAACTACTTTCATTTCTGCTTATTACTTCTATGACAAGATGCATGGACAAGCCAAGTCATGCAGCAATAGCAAAGGGTCAAGTGACATGCCAGCAGCATGTCACAGCTTTCCAGTAATCAGCCACCAAGAACCCAATACAACCATGCCAGTCCCCGTACCATTGTGATCGGGCATCTGCAAAGGACTGTGCAAGGTCACTCTGCTTTCCGTGCCTAACACAAGAGGTTTTCTGCCAGGTGATGCAAAACCATAATTACTGCAGACAGGTGGGAAAGGCAGCTCAGTCCGTGTCACTGTCATTTCGACATGGGAAAAAGGCCATGTGATCACCAGAAGGGAAACAGCCTCAGCACTGAGTCACGACGGAGAGCCCCAAGGACTTCTGCTTCTCCATGTGTTCACCCAGGAAACCCCTCGATCTGCAGCATCACCCAGGCCTGCATGTCCCTTACGCACAGGAAAACTCCAGACAAGCATTTACTTAATGTCCTTATCTTTTCTAGTAAGGAATATTTATCATAGGGGAAATTTATTTATCCAAATGCACTACAGAGGCTGCGAATTAACTGCAGTTTTTCCACATTTTTCAGTAGGAAGCTTATTCAGAAGCTATGAGCACAGCCCTCTCCCCATGAAACAGGGCTGATTACTCTCACATGCTTGTCACTTGCTTTTAGCTACCTCATACCTACTCAGTAGTACCACGTGGGCTAGAAGGGTATGCATCCAGATCTACAGGTAATGTTCACAACAGAATGGTGCAGCAGAACTGGAGGTATTTGAGCAGCTTAGATCCTGCCGTGCACTTTGTTCTGCCACTCCTTACCCAACTGCTGCTGTAGTTCATCTCCAGACAAGCTTCAAATCAATTATTCCCTTTCAGAAAGAAAGAAAAAAACCCACTAGTTTTGCCTTTGATGATCCTGCCTGCTCACACAAAGCCTCACACTCCACTTTTTTCTTCTAAATTATCCAGAGGAGAAGACTCCACAAGTGATGTGCACCCACATGGAAAGCAGGGAGACAGTGTCCCTCACTGCAGGAGGAAGGGATGGAGACTTGGGCTTTGTGCCCCTCGAGAGGTTGCCCCAAGGCTTCCCCACACAGTGGTCAGGGGATGATGCCGAGCCTAGGTCCTCTGCACTGACCTGGAGAACCAAGCAAAGCACTTTTACAAGGTTGAGGTGCCAGATTTCTATGGCAGAGCACAGGCGGGGAGCAGTGGGAGAGCCATCCTCTATTCGTGGATGACATCTGGCGGCTACTGCTGCACGGAAGCAGCGCTTTCCTTGGCTCAGAGGCTGCCCGCAGCCCCACGGAGCCGCTCCGCATGACCTCTGGAGAGCTGCTCCCGAAACACCGGAGTTTGGAGAAAGTGCAAGCCTCACGATCGTGGTGTTACTATGTTCAGGCGGATGAGTGGAGCTGACAAAGGCAGTGAGGAGGGAGAAAGCAGACGGCCCCGGAGCCCTCTGTCCAAGCTGCTCCGGTGGGCTGGAGG
>NW_010416325.1:564-954 GCF_000710305.1 Buceros rhinoceros silvestris | reverse complement strand
CTGGGCTGGCGGGTGAGCGGGCACTGGGGACACTGGTGGGACTGGGGTCACTGGTGGGACTCTGGTGGGTCTGGGAACAACGGTGGGGCCTCGTGGGGCTGGGGAAACTGGTGGGACTGGGGTCACTGGTGGGACTGGAGACATTGGTAGGATTGTGGCACTGGTGGTTCTGGGGTTACTGGTGGGGCTTGGGACACTGGTGGCACTGGGGACACTGGTGGCACTGGGGACACTGATGGGGCTGGGGTGACTGGGAGGATGGTGGCACTGGGGTGACCCCGTGGTCCCTCCAGGTAGGATGGTGGCACTGGTGGTTCTGGGGTTTCTGGTGCTGGTGGGGCTTGGGACACTGGTAGAACTGGGGTCACTGGTGGCACTGGGGGCACTGGT
>NW_010416325.1:0-359 GCF_000710305.1 Buceros rhinoceros silvestris | reverse complement strand
GGGCTGGGGTGACTGGGAGGATGGGGGCACTGGTGGTGACAGGTGGCACTGGGGTGACCCTGTGGTCCCTCCAGGCGGTGGAGCGGGTGCTCTACCCCCACTTGCCCACGTACTGGCCCAACCTCCACGCGGTGCTGGACGACGGCTCCGTCTCCAACGCCCAGGTCAAGGCCGATGGCCACAAGGTCTACGGGGCCATACTGGTGAGACTGGGGTGGTTACTGGGGGGACTCGGTGGCCATGAGATGGGTCTGGGTGGCCATGGTTGGGTCCGGGAGGCTACAGGTGGGTCTAGATGGTTACTGGGCAGCTCCAGGTGGCCGCGGTTGGGTCCAGGTGGCAACAGTTGGGTCTAGATG
>NW_010416324.1:25154-25433 GCF_000710305.1 Buceros rhinoceros silvestris | reverse complement strand
CCGCCCCGGGCCCCCCTGCCCTTCCCCTCCCAGCCACACCACTCCGGGGTTGGAGTTCTCCCTTTCTCAAGATGGTCTGTTTTGCCTCCTGGACATTTTTCTGCCCTTTTCAGAGGGAAGGGACGCACTTTCACAATGCACCCACAGCGCTAGCAACGCACACCTCCCCTGGTAGCCACCTCCACCCCTCCGCAGCCCCTCTCGCATCACTTAGCAGGTCTCTGTCCTCACCGACCCTACCTCTCCTGGAGGAACAGCTCTGACGGCCAAGGGAATAAC
>NW_010416324.1:24242-24979 GCF_000710305.1 Buceros rhinoceros silvestris | reverse complement strand
AGAAAGATGCCCCCGCATGCCCTGGCAGATGCCCGGCACAGCCTGGGTGCTGCAGCATGCAGCTCCTCCTCACCCCCATGCCTGCAGAGCCTGATGCCAATCACGTCCTTCTGACAAGCATCTGAAAACAATCCACCTCTGACGTTGCCTATCACCGACGTACCATCTTCTCGCCATGGTCTGCCGCATCAGCCATCTCCGAGCTCGCTGTCCCACCAGCAGCCCCCTGTGAGCCCCTGTTAGGAACGTGGCCAGGAACCTGCACGGACATGGAAAGAGCAAGGGAGCCCACAGATCGCCTGGCGTTGGGTTGAGCTGCCTCAAGCCTCCTTCTGCCACATGGGAAAACCGCCCCGGCCACACCACCGTCCAGAGCCTCCCACCCCGCTCAGCCTGTGCAGCCCTGATGGGTGGGCAACGTGTTGCTCCTGGCAGGAACCACGACCCTCTCCACAAGTGCCGCTTTCCATTAGGACACGTCTTACATGCTGCTAGATTTTACATCACCCCCTCTGCCTCCTGGCTGCTTCTTTAGCACCTCTGAAAGCCTCCTTCTCCCTGTTCCAGGGGATGCCTCTCCAGTGAAGTCACACACACCACAACCTGCCTTCTTACCTTGCTGGTAAGTTGAGTTCCAGACATGGGGGCAGTTTCCTTCTCAAGACCTGGTTTCTGGATGATTTTCTCTGGTAAGTTTTTAAGCAGGACCACCAGCGTCTCAGAATCCTCCATTGTGG
>NW_010416324.1:22847-24159 GCF_000710305.1 Buceros rhinoceros silvestris | reverse complement strand
CCGCCAGCGGCTCCGAATCCTTCATTGTGGCAGCTGGAGGCAAAACAATATCCATCGAGATGTTTCGCTCTGTCATGCTGTGGCTTCATGTGGCTCCTGAGGTTTCTCCTTCTGGAGATCACGCATGGCGAGACACACAGGCTCCTTCTTGCCATCGCAGGAGCGATGGTGCACTGAGCCGGGCGCCTGCTCATTTCTGGCACTATGGGCTCCACCAGTGCAGACCCTGGGGTGTGCCGAAGGCAAAGGGACCCACCTTCCCTTCCTAGGCACAGCCCGGCTTACCTGAGGACTGCCTCTTCTCCAGCACCTTGACTCTCTCCCGGAGCTCGGCCAAGCCTTCTTTTTGACGCTGGATCGTTTCCTCGTGCCTGAGGCCTCGGCATTTCGCACCGAGGCTGGCCAAGTCCAGCGCCGGCTCCTGGAAGAAGCAGCCCAGCCACTTCTTATCCAGACTGCATCTGGCTCAAGACAGCCTCAGCTTAAACCTGGCCTAAACCCAGCCTTGCCGAAAGGTGCTGGTCACTTGGCGTGGGCTAAGAGCAAAGCCCACGGAGTGTCTCACCCTACACCTTCTTCTGTGAATTCATGGGGTAGAGGAGCAGCACCAGAGACCCCTGTCATGTTCCAGAGTGCCAGCTGCGCCCCGGAGAGGGCATAAGCCCCACAAACCAGAGAGCCACAGAATTGTTTTGGTTGGAAAAGCCCTTTTTGCTCCTCGAGTCCCCCCGTTCCCCAGTGCCACCAGGTCCCCCCTGGCCCCTGTCCCCCAGCAGCACCTCCACATGGCTGGGAAACCCCTCCAGGGATGGGGACTCCACCACTGCCCTGGACAGCCGGGGACACGCCGGCACAACCCCAGCAGGAGAGAAATGGCTCCTCAGGGACAACCTCGACCTCCCCGGCATCAGCTGGAGGCCGGTTCCTCTCGTCCTGGCGCTTGTTCCTGGGGAACAGAGACCGACGCTTCTCGCTCCAACCTCCTGAGAGGCTGCGAGAGACGAAATGCTCCAGAGAGCTGCGAGAGGGACGGTGCACAGCTCTGAATGGCCACGTCAGCATTTTTCTCTTGCACTTTTTGCTACGGTGGAGCATTTACTGCTTTCCACACACAGGTACCCATACACTTTGGCCTACATTTATACGCGATCTCATGCATTATTCTCTTTCAACCTACACCCGTGCACACAGGCACTTGCATTTCCCTGTTCCAGCCCCCTCCAGCTTGCTGCATCATGACAACCCTCCAAAAGCCCACGGCCCCTCCTCACACCCTGCGCACAGCTAACCATGGCTGCAAACTGCCCGCTCA
>NW_010416324.1:10579-22687 GCF_000710305.1 Buceros rhinoceros silvestris | reverse complement strand
GCTCAGCTCTGCCCGCCGTCGCCCCGCGGCACTGCTGGGTGACGTGCCATCTGCTTTGGCTGAGCCGCACCTCCAGCGCTCCGCGCTTCCCCTCCCTGTCGCTCTGCACAGAACGGGACGGGCGATACCTCCCGCTCGTCATCTGGCTGTGAGTCACCGCTTGGCCCCCACACATCCAGCCTTTCTCGCTGGCACGCTGTCTGCCACTGTTGTGGTACACGATGTACAGTTCTACAGTCCCTCCATCTGCTGCTGCAACCACCTTTGAGTTCGGCCCGTTTTTAGCTCCGGGGAAACCAAAAGGCGATTCAGCAGAGGAGAAAAAAAGAACCTTTATTCCTGCCCTATGCAACAAGCTGCCCCTAGTCCTGCCCGTCCAAGCCTGTATTTATGTGGCAAACACGAGCCAGCAAGGGTTGGAAGAGGAAGGAACACTTGCAGGTCTTTCCGCTGCTCTCCCCTCTAATTGGCAATTATCACAGCCATTAGCACACCCAACACTTCCACGGCGCCCTACAAACACCAGCTCTTCGGCCAGCAGCAGTGCCTGCGCAGCAGCGCTGCCAGCACGGCCACCGCGGCTCAGGGAGAGGGCGGCCAGTCCTCCTGCCCCGCTGCCAGCAGCGCCCAGCAGATGCGAGGCTTGGCTGGGTCTCACCACGATGCTGAGAAACACCATGTGCGTGACCGACACCCTCAGCAGAGCCAGACCTCTGTGCGGACTCACCCTCTTGGGGGCTTCACCCGCCTGCACTGGTGTCCCAGGAGCATCCTCTGGCTTTTCCACTCTTTCTCGGGGGGGCTCCTTCAGCACCTGGCAGTGGGCTCGGGCTTGCCTGTGCCAAGAGACAAGACCCTGTGGGACACTGGTAGATGAAAGTCACCCAAACAGCTTGCAGAGAGCAGCACCCTGGGCACCCAGCATTGACTACCACAGCGGGGGTGGGAGCATTTGCTTAGTTACAAGTGACTTAGTTACACGTCCACCAGCATGAGCTCCACTGAACCCCTGTTTCAGTTCACATGGCGCTTCCCTAGAGACACCAGTGCTCAGTTCTGAGGATCTCACACCCGCCTTTGGCTCCCGGGGACAGACCGAAATGCCATCAGCTGCTGGGAATCGACAGAGCAGCTTTTGCAAAATGTCAGGGCACAGCAGCGTGTACCTCAGCTCTTCAGCTGCTGCTTTCAAGGCTCGATCCTTCTCCTCCACAAGGCTGGACATCTGCGACAGCTTCTCTCTGAGCAGGTTCAGTTCCCGTTCTTGGTGTTTCAGCCGGCTCTGGTTGTGCTCCAGTTCCACCTTCTCCTCCTCGCTCAGCTCACCTAAGCACACAACGGCTCTGTGGGTTTCTGGTCATCTCATCACCCAGCTCTGGGGATCTGCAGTTCAGCGAAATGACACTCGTGGGCTCGTTTCAGCCCGCACTGCTGGGTACTCCCATAAATCCTCCCCCCAAAGCACAACCATGCCCACCGAGGAATCCCTGGCACGGCTCTCCCGCTCTTAGGATACTTTGGGCTCGAAGGAGCTCACCAGTGGATTTTGAGAAAGGCAGCCTCAGTTTTGTCCACCCGACCTCCACCCGGTTGCCCTCACTCCCCACAGAATCACAGAACATTTGGGGTTGGAAGGGACCTTCAAAGCTCACGCAGTCCAACCCCTGCAGCGAGCAGGGACATCTGCCCCCAGAGCAGGGACATCTGCCCCCAGAGCAGGGACCTCAGAGCCCCAGGGGCCAAGGCGTGTGCCCACTAGTACCTACCCTCGTTACTGCTGGAAGAGGGACGGGAAGATGGAAACCACGTGGCACGCTTGACCCACCTCTCAGGTCCGACATCCTGGCTCTGGTTTCCGCGAGCTCTTTGGTCAGTCCGGCGATGACGGCCTCCTTGGACAGGAGCACGTTCTGCGCTGCTGCCAGCTCCTCCCTGCACCTCCTGAGAAAGGGCATTGCTGAACTCACGGTTCACTCAAAAGATGCATTTTGCAGAGCCTGCCTGCACCTTCCTGAGCTGGTCTCCTGATTAAGACGTACATGTCACTTTTGTAACTGCCTTTCTGTCCCCTAGGTTTGTGCCTGTGGCACCAGGACTTGGTCTGTCCTACCTGGAGCCATCCGGACGGGACAGTAGATCACTCTCACACTGTTCGGCATCACTCTGACACTATATGCCCTTAAGACCATCTCAGCCCAGCTGAGGACTCTTTTCACTGTCGTGACAAACTAAGATCTCAGGACAAGCTGCTGTCAGCCCCTGGGTCTTTCTTGGGCTCTCCTGGTGATAACTGCTCTTCTCCAGGCCCTCTGATCAAGCCCACCATCAGCAGGCGCTGCTTACCTCGGACAACAGTGTGACTCGGCAGCAGGAGAAACCTCCGGCCAAGCCCCCGACGTCGATCTGCAGACATCCCTCTGCAGTCCTACAGGACACGGTAACAAAGTCCAATGACTTCACTGCAGCGCAGACACGATTGGCCCGCTCGGTTCTGCTGCGTATACCCCTTCCTCCCTGACAGCTTCACAGACCAAGGACTGCCTTTTCCGGGAAACCTGTCTCTTCGGCCCCAGTTCCAACAGTGCTTAGACAGTTCCTCACCCCCTTCCTTGCTCGGGATCACTCCTGCCTGGGTGCAGCCCGAAGTGCTCCAGTGCCATCGTTTTAGGGGGCACAGAGCCCTGTCCGTGTTGGTGGCACGCTACCAACTGTCCCCAAAGCCACACAACAAGATACTGCACCTCTCTGCGAAATGGATTCTTCAGGGACTCACGGAGCTTGTCCTACATGCAGGCAAACCTCAAACCAACATCTTACACAACACTTCTTATAGCAGCCAGTGTCCTACTCCATCTCTGTACAAACGTCTCCAAGAAGGATCCCAGTACAGACTCATCCCACACAACCCTTAGCTACCTTCCATTTTGGCCACGAGCGCAGCATTTTCCTCCTCCAGTGTCTTCTGCTGCTCTTTGGCCTCCCGCAACCTGTCCTCTAAAGCCACAATTGTCAGAGAATGCTGCTTGCTTTGCTCTTTATATTCCACGATTTCTTCCTGCAGTTTCTGCTGCTGTAACTCAGTCTGCTCCTGCACGGTCCTGAGCTGCTCATCTCGCGCGAGTACCTGCCGCTGTAGCGCCAGCTAGGAAACAAGATGGGTTATCTCGGGGGGAGCGCACGCGTGTTTTGCTTTGGGATCACGACCAGCATCACCTCTCTGGGCTAGCCTCAGGACAGAGGGAGGGAAGGATTTCAGGGAGGCTGCAGTGCCCTGGCCCCTGCTCAGCAGGGACTGGGGAAGCCTTCCTCACCCAAACCCCATTTACGCCACATCCTCTGCCTGCACACAAGGGTTGTTGCAACTACCTCTCGTGTCGCAGCTTCCTCCAGCTCGTGCAGAGCTTCTTGCAGCTTGCAGTCTGTCCCCTCCTGCTCCTTTGACTTCCTTGCTATCAGCTACATGAGGAAATCAGCAGTAAATGAGAGGTTAGCAAGCTTGCAGGAATTCACCTTCCACTTTGCAGACAGTATTTGGAGGGGGGAAAACCCCACAGTGCACTGATGGCCCCTGACCAAACACACCACCACGCTACAGAGCACTTTCAGATTTCCTTCTTCCAAGCGTGAGCAGTTCTGCTTTACCTCCTCCACGTGCCACTGACCTCAGTCAAGCTTCTCAGGTGGCTCTCCAGCTCTTGGATCTTCTTCCGTTCCTCCTCCACGGATTGCTTGCACTTGTGCTTCTCCTTGGTGACAGCGCTCTCCAGAATCTGAGAATTGGCAGCCCACAGTTTCAGTACAGAAAAAAATCATTCTGTTAGGCAAAAGACCATGAGCAACAAGGACAGCAACCAGGAGGGTCACTGCTCTGGAGCAGGGACACATTATGGGAGAAAAGTTTGCAGGACACAAGAGGATGAGAGTGCCTGGGGAAAGGTACAGCAGAGAGGCCAAGGAGTTGCTGCTCAGCTGCTCCTTACCTGCTTCCTTAGAAAGCTCAACACCGGGAGACAACCACTCCCAAAGTGACAGACACAGAAGCACACTAGAAATCATCTTACAAGACCACCTCGATCTGCTATCCTCACCACAGCAACCCGACACAGCCAAACCCCAATCCACACCCTGACTAACGCTATGTCCTGCACCAGCGCTGTCAGCTCCCTGAGCCGGGCTTCTTCAGGACTGAGGAGAGAACCCAGGACCGGGTTCTTCCCCCCAGACCCAGCGAGAACCTGCTGGGCAGCCACCCCCTGCTCCTCTTTTCCAGCTAAAACAGACCTAAGAGGAGTTCAGCATGGGGAAGGGAGGGAGCAAACGGCTTGCAGGGAAGCCTCCCTGCTCCAGCGTCCCCTTTCGCACAGACTGTGCAAGGTCCAAGCCCACGCACCCAGCTGACACTCCTTGCTTTCGGCTTTCTCCCGGGACTGGCCGGCAGCAGTGCACCCTGCCGTTACCCAGAGCAGCTTTCCAGTTCCACCATGCAGGGGAGTCAAAACCGCCCACATCAGTAGAGGAGGACAGCCCAGATCCAGGCTCTCGGGACTGAACGTTCGGTTTGCGGCTACAGACTCCCTCTCACTAGGCAACACTATTACAGACACCTATTTCTCCTGCACCACAGCCGTTCTGCTACCAACCAACCAGGCTGCTGTACCTCTTTGCTCTCCTTGTCCTTTTCCAAGATAATCTGCTCGATTTTCATCTGCAGGTTTTGCTCGTGTTTCACTTCCAGCTCCTTCTCGTGCTCCCGCAGCAAAGCCGCCTGCGACTCGCGGACCCTCTCTAATTGGGCCTACGGGGAAACGGCAGACACCGAGGAGTTAAAGGGAGCATGTCAGCAGCAGGGCAAGAAATAAACATTTCTGTACCTGTAACATCTGATTCCTCTGTGCGGTTTCCTGATTGTCTTCCAACAATCTCCCGAGAGCAGCCAACAGCCCTGCAAAAGCCAATGATGTCTCACTGCATGGGATGCTCGCACAGCCCACAGGTACTACCTGGAGCATCCTCAGAGGCATGGGGACACCTCTTGCCTCCTTGGAAACCTCCCTTTGGCCACTGCTGGCCTGCAGTCCTCACCCCGCTCACCTTGTAGGAGGAGGTTCCTATTCCTCCACAGGCAGCAGGGAGAAGGAACCCCGCTAGCTTCCCTTGCATTCACCTTCCAAGCTCATTAGGACACCCAGAAAACACCCTCGATGCAGGTTTCCCCGCCAGGCTGGGGCAGTGGTTGCACCGGTGTCAACTATCGGGAAGGAGAGACCCATGGGCGACAGTTCTGCCTCGCACCCAGAGACCTTCACCAGCCTGGAGACCTCACCAGCCTCTTGCGACAGCATTCGGGCTCTGGGGAAGACTCCTGGGGCCAGCTGAGGTTTCCCCTCTGCCCTTACTGGAACTGCAGCGCATTCCCAGCCCTGGGAGATCACTGCGATCGCTGAGACATCACTGGGAGGGAGCTTTGACTGTGCACGCAGCCCAGATGCCTGTTTCCACCAGGAGACTTGTTTTCCTTGTCACGCACTGTCACCCATTTCGCTGCGTCACCCTGTCTTCTCTAAGCGTCTCGAGAGCTGAGGACAGCTTGTTGCTGCACGACGCTGCTGTAATGACCACTCTGATGACCACGGTGGCCTCGCAGCTCCTCCCGCGCCCTCCCCGTCCGCTCCACCCCATGGCATGTCCTGCGCCCCTGTGCAGCGCTCCTGGGAGAGCGATGCTCTCACTCCCACGCTGCTGTCAGAGCTGTTCCTCCTCTGCAGCGACGCTCCACAACACACGATGCTGTGACACAGACCTACGCTTCGACAGCTGCTGCTGCTTTTCCCATGCACCCTTCACCTAAACTTGTTTTTGGCAAACTCCATGCGGCAACTGCTCTGCCACTCCACGACAGAGGCGGCACAGGAGAGGGAAGACAACCAGCACCATGGCTGCAATCACAGCCAAGAAGCATTTCCACCAAAACCCAACCAGGATGTCAGTAGGTCCAGCCCATGCAGACATCACGTAGAATCTCAGAACGGTTTTGGTTGGAAGGGACCTTGAAGATCATCTAATTCCATCCCCCTGCCATGGGCAGGGACATCTTCCACTAGAGCAGGTTGCTCCAAGCCCTGTCCAACCTGGCTTTGAGCACTGCCAGGGATGGGGCATCCACAACCTGTTCCAGTGCCTCACCACCCTCCAGTGAAGAATTTCATCCTTATATTTGATGTAAATCTACCCTCATCCCACAGACAACCCCCCTGAGCCCCATGGGTGGCACTGGCTACGCAGGGTGCCCATGGCCGCAGAGCATGGGCCACCATTCACAGCACCTGAGGAGGTTTCGCAGTTGCCCAAACTGCCCGAGATTTGCACCAGCTTGGGGGCCTGGCCTCTCCACACGCTGGCTCACACTGGATTCCCCACCTCGATGGATGGCTAGCTAGAACATCCCTCGTGGAGCCGGTTTGCTCCCAGGGATCCCCAGTGGGACACAGACCTTTGCCAGAGGCGCGCGGGTCCATCCCCACGCCGGCCAGGAGCTGTTCCATGCCCTCCAGCCAGGACAGGGGCACGCGTGCCATTTCCACCACTGCCGCCCTGATGGCCGAGAGGGAGGGATCCAGGCACACCGCCTCCAGCCTCCCCAGCTGCCCCCGCAGGCTCTCGCTGCTGCAGGAGCTCCTCAGGCAAGCCTGGAAAAAACACAACCAGCTAGCGCTGAGGCACAGGCTTATCTTTCCTCTGACCCATCCTCAGGCCCTGTGCTGCTTCTCTCCTGGCTGCCAGCTGGGCATCAGAGTTTGAAGGACTGACCTGGAGCTCCTGCAGGGATTTCTTGAACGCCTCGACATCTGCAGACACCTCCTTTTCCTTGGTGAGCCTGGAGCTTAATTCCTCCTGCAGAAGCTTCTCTCGCTCATGACTCTGCTGGTTCTCCTCAGAGATCTGCCTGACCTTGTCTATCACCTGCCAAAGGCGTGTGAAGGAAGAGGAGAATAAGGCACTATATTATATCCCCCCCTTTGCAGCTGAGGGGATCACCCACTGAGACCTTGACTATCTCAGCGAGCCATGACTAAAACTTGGTGCAAAACCTCAGCCCTGTCAGACTCCTGTCAGCCCACTGACTCCACCCAAACTTTGGGCGATAAAAAAGATCGCAGCTCCTTCACGCTACGGAGCAGCGTCATTAAACCGGGACAACTACAGCGCGACTGATCTGGAGAAGCTGGGATGCTCCTGGCACTCCTGAGCAGAGAGCGTACAGCAGCCAACTTGAGCCACACCAGGCATGCAAGGCACCCAGCATCTCCACGGCTTGGGATCCAGACTCACCTGCTGCTCCGTCATGGCTTTTCCTGCCACGTCTGCTGCTGCTGGAGCACATTCTTGCATCACTTGGGTTTTGAAGGACTCCAGCTACAGCACGGATCAACACAGGAGAAGAAAAAAATCACTGATTGTCGATATCAGCTCTGCTCTACCCAACCCCGCAGCCATCAATGCAATGGGCATCCTGCTGCTGAGGCCCTGCGCACGCTCCTGCCCTCCCCTCGGGACATCGCTTTACTCACACACCGTTTTCACCATGCACCTTTGAAAGGGTTCCCTGACAGCTCTCCTTTGGCCTCGATGGCTGGCGCCTCACCAGCAGGGAAGCACTGCGGTTAACCCCCTCCGTTACCCGCTATGGTGCGATCCCCGGTACCTCAGCAGAGGGCAGGCTGTCTGCTGCCACCACCAAGAACAATGGAACTCCTGAACATCTCCTGCTGCCCTCCTGCTGCTGTGGGACGGTTCCTTCGTCCCACTCTGCGGCAGGGATTTCCTAAGGCTGACTTCTATTTCCTCCTGCAACGCAGCCAGGGCAGGCTGGGGACAGCGGGGGATGTCCCTGCAGATGACAACCATTCCAACCCAGGGTGCTGGCTCCTCCTGGGGCTCCCACAAACGGCTGCCTCTCCATGGCAGACCCAAAAGCCTCCATCCGTGCTTCAAAGCTTGAGGCCACCCTTTGGCTGCACTCTGCGCCAACCCAGGGTTGTTTTCCAAATGTGACCAAACAACTCCGAGCCTTTTCTCTCTCACTGGCTGGGGTTCCTAACAAATTCACGCTAGCGAAACTCTGCGTTGCAGTGTAACGGAGGGGTACACCACCTTTTCATGCAAATATTTATCCTGGTGCTCTTACACAACGTCACTGGGCAGAGGGCTGTCTCTGTCCCAGGCAGCATGACGCAGGCACAGAGGAGGGTTTGCCTGGGTCCTGGACAGCATGAGAATTTCTGTGTCCTGTTAAACTCATTTCATCTTCTCCAGTACCTACACAAATCCAGTGGATAAGCCTATTATACAGCACCCGATGACAAGTTAAGCCCTGTGCCAGGGACTCTATTTCCTCTCCTGCACTCAGACAGACTGTCCCTCCCCAGGGGATGACCCCCACTCTTGCTGCCCGCAGCCCAGCAGGGCGCTCCCATCCCTGCCTCCTGCGTACCTGCTCGCGGGCCAGCCCCAGGTCGGCTCTCAGCAGCAGCTCCCTGCGCCCCATCTCCTGCAGCTGCAGAGCGTGCCTGGCACAGCCTTCTCTCAGCTCCTCCTCAGCCTGCAACGAGAGCATTTGCATATCAAAGCGATACCCAAAAATCGTGCCATAAGCACTTCTACCCCAACCATCCATTATTCACATCAGGCGGCTCTAAATATAGCTCTGAAATAGCAGAGGACAGGCAGCCATCCTTTCCAGGGGGTGGCTTTGCAGCACCGGACCTTTAATGCCGCTTTTTGGCTGGGTTTGGTCCCCGGGACATCATCAACCATCCTGGACTTTCTCACACACCTCTTGCATGGGGCACTCTGCCACCCGAGTTACCTTGTCCCCTCGGGGTCCACAGCAAAGCTCGGCACATTTTGATCCCCTGCCTGTTCAGCCTGCTTGCCTGGGGCTCGCTGGCCCTCGTCCCACACATCTGGCCTCCCGCTGATATACGTGCCGTGCCCGTTGCCGCCTGCCCTCTCCCGCACACCCCACAGCTGGCTGGTTACCTTGGCTTTCTCAGCCAGCTGGTTTTGGATGCTTTCCTGTTCAACCCGATACTTCTGGAGTTCCCCCTGCAGCCCCTCCAGGTCACGTTCCAGCTCCCCGATGCGCTGCAAGAGACCCGGGAGGGCGGAGGGTCTCACCAGAGGAGTCGAGCATCGCCCCTCCGGAGGACTTTGATGGAAAAGCAATACATTTTCCCCATTATCCCATTTGGTCTACTCCGGAATTTTCTGCCAACCTCTATTTGCTGCGGTCAGATGGGTTTCAAGTGGAATTTCAACCTTATTTCTGTCAGCACTCTCTGTGCTGTAACGCAGGAGGCATTTTTTACAATTTTTACAGGAGTTCATGCTTCTCCAGTTCATTCTGCACGTTAGGTGTCGGATTCAGAACAACTCCCTTAGAATGCCCAGCTGATCGTTCTCTCTCGGAGCACTCCTGCAGTCGCTGCTCTCCCATGCGCCCTGTCACCCCAAATGACTTGCGACTCACTTTTCGGCATGCAATTACTTCCCGCTCTCCGAGTTCACGCTTCAGTTCCTCTTTAATCCTCGAGCACTAGAAGGAATGGCACCAAGGAAGAAAACATCAGCAGGGCAGGCAGATCCCCACGCTTCTGCAGCGAATGTCAACACCCGCTGCAGCGCTCCAGCCCGGCTAAGTGCTCCCACACCTCATGGGGGGTGGAGTGCCCATGATGGGGCCATCGAGGCACCAAGAGCAGAGAGTATCCACAGGGAAATGCTGGTGTCAAATATTGCCTGGCTGAGAGAAGGACAAACATCTGCAGGGAGCGCCCGATAGAGGGAAATTCCTCTGGTCTTAGAAGTAGTGTGACAGGGATGGGGGAAAGGATATGGGAAAACAGATGCAGGGGAAACCGCAGAGGGATGCTCTGGGATGCGCCCTCTGCCTCGACATGAGCGCTGCGGGCCACCAAGTGCCACCGGGCACCCAGCAGGATCCTTCCCTGGGTGCCTGGTCCCCAGCCTACGCACGGCAGCTCGTACATTTGGACTTGGCATTGCTGGGTTAACAGTTGGACTTGATGATCTTAAAGGTCTTTTCCAACCTAAACAAATCTACGATTCTACATCATTCCTCTCCAGAGAGCTGCTGGGGGAGGATGCTCAGCCAGGTAGAGGTGGCAGGTATGGTGGCCCCTGCCTGCACCCCAGGAGCCACACACATCTCTTCCACTGTTTAAAATTCACAGTGAATCACTAAATCTCACGGCACAGCCAGCCAATATGCAGTGCTCACTGTCCTTATTATGCAGAGGATGCAGCGCTGGCAGTTGAAGGGGGAGCTGCAAACACAGAGAAACAACCTGCTGCACAGGCTGCTGCCTCTAAGAGAAGAAACCAGGCTGGGCTGCAGGGAGCCACGTGAAGACGGGGTTTCCATGGCTGCTCGGGAGCATCTTGGCACAAGCGCTTTGTGCGTACAAACAGCTACTGTGCTCTCAGAGATCCAGGGCACACGGTACCTGACCGCAGAACAAGGAGGGGGATTCAGCTGAGGAAGGTGACACTGCTCCAGGGGCATCGCACAGCCCCGACACAGGGCTACAGCTCTGCGGCTTCTGCCTGTGTGTGGCCACGACCCGCGGGTCACAACTGTCCCCATAAACAGCCACACAAACAGAGCTGTGATGCTGCTTATAGAGAGAAGCACGACCCGTCCCAGCCTGGATTCCCACAGTAACCCACATTCGAGCCGTGAATTACTGAGCCCCTCGCTAGGGACGTTGACCTTGGCAGACACAACTGTTAGCTGATTGTCCTTTTCTCTGATTTCCTTCTTCATTTTTTCAGCCTCATCCTTGAGCTGCTGGATTTTCTGCTCCTTCCCCGCAACCTCCCTTTGCAGGCTGGTCACCAGACCTGACAAAAAAACAGCTCTGGTGAGAGGCCACCCAAGCTCTCCCAGCCAAAGCTCTCCAGCTGCTCGGCCATCCCACCTCCCACAACCATCGCCCTCGGACAGTGGAAGCCGAGCTGGACCCTGCTCCGTGACAGCATCACTAACGAGCTCCTCGGGGTCTCGCAGCACGTGCTCGCTGGGCGATGAGCCGCTCTTACAGATCCGGTTTTGCTGCCTTACTGGGCAGATCCACGGCTCTGATGCCACTTCCCTGCCAAGCCCCGACACCGCTCCCTTATCTGAGGTGACGAAATCAAGCAGAACACTTCAGCTAACCCGGATGCATTACGGAAGCCAGTATTTTGTGCACGCACTGCACTCCTCGTGCCTGATAAAGGCAGGGATAAAGGCCACTGGTAAAGGCTCACACACCGTGGTGGCTTTTGCAGCCCCGCAGCAGGTTGGGTGGGCAGGCCACCCCCTGGGGTGCCCGGCAGCCCGTTCACCAGCACCGCTTTCGAGCAGCTCCGAGCCTGCCCTGCAATCCATGCTCAAGGCTTTTTTCCCTACCCAAATTCTCCGTCCCATCCCTCCCTGCCTTCTGTCCCACCTCGTCCCTCACTCTGGGGGCACTCATCAGGTCAGACACTGCCTGCGACTCCCGCAGAGCTTCAGGACACAGAAACAGAGGTCGGGTGATTTCTACCAGCCACCACAAATCGTTTATTGCCCCGTCAGTTTTGCCAACGCTCACTCATTATCAGGAGGCGGTCCCAAAGTGCTCCGTGCATCCAGGGATGCAATACCTGCTGCCAAAGCGTAGTCCCTCCTCAACTTCTCGCTTTCTTTCCGCAGCCTTCCGATCTCCAGGTCTCTTTCGTAGAGGGAATGGCTGAAAACCTGGCTGGAGCCTTTCTGCAAGCTGCTGATCTGCAAAATGCAGGTTGGATGGTGTCCCTCACCAGATCACTTATTAACTCTACTACAACCCCCTTCGGAGAGGGAGATCCAGCACTTCTAGGTCATGCTCTGACAGGGCTTAGCATCTCTGACAAGTCTCAGCAGTCATTGCTTCAGGTAGGACCACCTTAAATTCATGCTGAAGTCCTAACATAAAAGGCACAGAGAAGCACTGTCTCCCGCTGCCTGCCATACCGGGAATCCAGCTGGGGCTGGGAATCCATGGCAGGGGCTGGGAATCCATG
>NW_010416324.1:9590-10239 GCF_000710305.1 Buceros rhinoceros silvestris | reverse complement strand
GGGACCAGCCTGTGCTGCTGACACTCCGGCGTGTCAGACAGCACAAATACACTTCCCACGGCTCCAGTGACAAAGCAATCACTGGGGGGTATAGAGGAGTGAATCCACAGGTGGAAGAGAAAGAAAAGCTGCTGGGAGACAAGGCACCGCACATCACCTCACCTCAGCAGTGCTGACAGCACCCTGAAATTACATCGCCTTTCCTCCACCAGGAACCTGCCTATCCAAAGCTCCTCTTCAGGACAGACAGGCAGGATGAGCACAAAGCCCTTCCCCGCCCCCTTCAGACCCAGATTAGATGGGAGGGCAGGATGCAGCCAGGATGGGCTGGCGAAGGTTCTTGGCTGCTGACCTTACACCCTGGGCTGACCCTTTTCCCTCGCTGGAGATACTCAGTGGGGCTCTGTCACTGTCTCTCCAGGATGTTTCCTGAGGTCTCATAAAGCATGTGCTGACAACACATCCCTGGAGAACGCAACTCTAACCCCTCTCTGCTCCACCCAGCCACCTATTTTCACCAGGATGCCTTTGGGACGGGAATTCCTCCTGCAAACGCAACCCCCCAGCCTGCTCCCAGGGCGGGCGGGGCGAGGGGGAGGCGGGGGGCCGGCTGCCTGCCCCACGCTGGCTTTGTATGCCTTTCCCCCAG
>NW_010416324.1:8298-9558 GCF_000710305.1 Buceros rhinoceros silvestris | reverse complement strand
CTCCCGGGGCGGGCGGGGCGAGGGGGAGGCGGGGGTCCGGCTGCCTGCCCCACGCTGGCTGTGTATGCCTTTCCCCCAGCAAAGGCTGGTTACGCCTCTGTTCCCCTCCCCACTGCGGCATTACAGATCCTACCAAATACAGGGGAAAGATATTTAACAGCTTCTTAAAATTAAATTTAATTTTTTAAATTAAACTTATTTGCACAGCAAGCCAGCAAAAATGTAAGCCAAAACAACTGGAGGACAAAACACCCCACCCCTCATTTCCCTTTGTTTCAGGCATGCGACCTGCTCCTCCTCAAACCTGGGTGTTAAACCGAAAGTACCTCCATAACAGAGAGGTGTTTTCCCCGCTCGGTGCCCAGCGAAGCGCTCAGTACCTGTTCCCTCAAGGCTTTGATCTCCTCTGATTTGGCTCCCAGCTCTCGGTCGAAGGTGAGCAGCCTCTGGGTCAGCTCCACCTCGTTCCTTGCCGCTGCCTGAGCCAGGGTCTTTGCCATCGCTGCGATCTCATCCTGCAGGTCTCTTACCACTGCATCTTTCTGCTTAGATTCGGTTTCCAAACCAGAGAGGCAGCCGATTTCCTTCTCCAGTCGCAGAAGCTTTGCACCCTGTGGGCAGATGACGGGTGCTGACTGCCACTCTGGCTACAGGGATGTCTGCTCCAGGGGCACCAATTCATGGCCATCAACCACACAGACCTGCTCACCCCGGCTTCCCACTGCCCACCGTGCCCTCAGCAGTCCCCGTCCAGGGGTACAGACCCCCTGGGCGACAGTCCCCGCACCCTGCTGGGACCTGTGGTTGGACACCCGACTATTTGGCAGGGTTGACCTGCTCTGCCCGGGAGCAGGACAGGGATGACGCCCCTCACACCTTCCCCAGCATCACCTTCTCCTGCGGGAGGAAACCCACAGCGTGAGTCCCCAGGGAAGGGGCTGCCCCCACGCCACTCGCACCATCGCCCGAGACGCTGGTCGACACTGGAAGAGAGCAAACAGCACAGCAGCAAGCGTCAGCAGTTGGTTGCAGGCAGCAGCAACGCTTCTCGCAGGTCCCTCTTGCCCGTCTCAAAACAACTCTAAGGCAGCGGCTACTTACAGTCCACGAGCTCAGCTCACAACAGACCGTTTGGCACTAAAAAGACACCAGCCAGTGCAAGCAGAGGAACAACACACTGCTGGGAACTGAAAAAGCCCCAAAGGCAGCGGAGGCAGCCGAGAAAGGCTCCTCTGGTTTTCCAGCACTGCTCAGCCCCCC
>NW_010416324.1:5016-8203 GCF_000710305.1 Buceros rhinoceros silvestris | reverse complement strand
GACGCTCTTACAGCTTCCCGTGGTGAATAGTTTCGCTCACTGCCGATCCTTTCGGCTCCGTTTCCCCCAAATCAGATGAGCACGTGCCAACTCAGAGCATGTGCTTCCTTCCCTTCACCTCCACCGCAATTTCACGTTCTGCCTGTCCGTGCACCTCTCAGCGGTGCTGCTGGCACCGCCCGGGACTGCCTCTGCTCTTCACTCTCCACTCTGGATCGCTTGTGACTGCTGAAACCCCCCAGCCCAGAGCAGCAAACAGCCGCGCTCTGGATCGGGCCATAACAAGTGACGCTCACAGCAAGTCGTGTCCCGCAGCCCGCCCCTGCTCCTCCGCTGACAGCCTGGACTGTCAGGAGCGTAGCAGCCATGGGGCACAAGTTCCTGCGCTCAAGGCAGCCACTTCAAAGGAGGAAAAGCCACCCCTTCAAACAGGAGGCTGGCAGAGGTGCGTGAGTCCCCGGGGCAGATAAAGTCAGTCATTGCCCTTCCTGCTCACGCACAAGGAAGAAGGAAGAGGAAACGTCCCTTTCAGCGACAAGGGCAATGGCATTCCCCGTTCCATGTCACAGCCCATTTCCCAACTGACCCAAATGCCACCCAGGACCACGCATCGTCTCCGATTAGCTCTGCTGGACAAGGACTCACACCCAGTTGCTCGTCACTTCTCAGAACATATCAAAACTGCCGCTGCTCAGGTCAGCTCCACTCAACGCTATGTCGCTTAGAGAGGATGCCAGGCCTCAAACCATCCGGTTTGGCATCGGGGAGTACCTGGCCTCACCACGGAGGTCCTACTGAAAGCATCTGTCGTGGTGGTGATGGCCACGCTCCTGGCTCTGGCACTCACGGCTTGCTTCCGCAGCGGTGGATGGGGCACGTGGCCAGCTGCTGCGGGCGCCTGGCTGCCCGGAGAGCCGGGGGGATGCTGCCACTGCAGCGAGGGGAGGTGGGCAGGGGATGCAGGAGTCGAGGGTTTGTGCTCCACAACCGCCTGGAGCTGCCCAGTCCACGCTGTGCGACGTTGCACGGGGGGATAGGACATCTGCGGTGGAAAAAGAGCACAGCATCAGCAAGGCTTTAGGAAGGTTTTTAGCCCCTGATGTGTGTGTGTTATGTTGTACAAAACCAGGCACCGATCCGGGGATAGGACATCTGCGGTGGAAAAAGAGCACAGCATCAGCAAGGCTTTAGGAAGGTTTTTAGCCCCTGATGTGTGTGTGTTATGTTGTACAAAACCAGGCACAGATCCGAGTGGAAGGAGGATTGTAGTCCATTCCCATTTCCATTGCCATTTCCATTGCCCAAGGATCAGATTTGAACCAGGAAACCCAAATGCTTTGCTGAAATGGAAAGAAATTATTGGGGTTTGCTGCTTTTTGAGATCTTCCCTCCCTCTCTCGAGTCGCTGCATGTTGGTGGTGGTCCGGAAGCCCTCGCTTCACACCTCTCCTGGTGTGAACACACACCAGCCATCCTACTCTGCCATTGCTCCCATTCCCCTCGCAGAACAGAACCCTCTCATTGCACTCCTGGTGCGCCATCGCATTTATCAGACCTTACATGTAATTAGGACGTTGTCTGCTCCTCTCCTTAAGAGCAGAGCCTCCCAGTACAGCAGAGACAAGCCACCATTAAGGTCTTGTAATTGAGGGCTACGCATAAGCCGACGTACATGGGCTGAACTAAACATCTGCCAGCGTGGCCTTGGACCTGGCCTGGAGGCAGACCTCCCACACTGGCTGCATCCTGGCATCTTCCTGCAACAGAACCAAAGACTCCAGCGCACGCTCCCCGCTGCTCCAGCACCTTGTCTGGTCCCCGAGCACATCTAAGCCCCATCACTTTTCCTACTGATGCTAACCCGGGCGCTTGCTCATGCCTGGGTTTCACTGCAGCATTCCACTGTCCCTTCCTGGGCACTCATCCTGCTGGGATGCGGCTCCTACCTGGGCGTTGCTCCTCTTGACCACACGTTCCTCTGACACCACTGAAAATGAGAGACCTCCCTACGTTAGACACCACAAACACTTCAGCGGGTGCACCACGGCGGTGATTTACTCTGCAGTCAGCAGGGTCAGGCTTCAAAGCTCTTCCACCAAGGGAGCATCACAGAGCCCAGAGCGGTGAGGAGGCACCTCAGGGCTTCCTCTGCATCACGGAGGAAAACTGCTTTCCTGGGCACATCCTGCACTTATACTTCTGGAAATTAAAACGCTCCCTGCCCCAGCAGGAACTAGCTTTACCTGACCTGCATCAGCACCCAGCTGCTCCAGCTTCGTTTCTCTCGGCCAAGACAACTTTGCGTTCAGCAGCTCAGCTCGCTACACCGGGAATCTTGCTGAGACCTCCAAACCCAGGACCTGGGTGCACAAACTGGCTGACTCCAGTTAAGTTTTATTCACACACAGGCACTGCTGGGAGACCAGGCTCTGCCACTGCCACTACCAGGAAAGACACACACCCAGATTTTCGGGGATCTCTCTCAGTATCTATTTTCTTGAAGTCCTCAATTGCCAAAATAATAAAAATAATATGGGAGCTTATCAATCCTTAACTGTATTATAAACCAGCTGTATTATCAACTCAATGACCTCCACAGACATCCCTAAACAGTTCTTTTCCCAGCACCAAGAGACTGCCACTACGTTCGACCACATTCTTTCCCAGTTTGTAGTTGCTTTGGATTTCTCTTGCACTCCAAAGGCGATGCTCCGGCTTTTCCTTTTCTCTACTGAACTGCCTGAATTTCTTCAGCAGGGGGAGCTCAAGCTTTTCATTTCCCACCCCCACCTTTCCCCAGGATCACCCAGACAAGACCCCTGGGCAGCAGCACCCCAACCCTTCCCTGGGCAGCAGCACCCCAACCCTTCCCTGGGCAGCAGCACCCCCCCTTACCTGGGCAGCCCCATCCACCACCAGCTCGAAGGCTGCTCCCCGGGGGCCGAAGCGCAGGATGTCCCCCGGGCTCACTTTCACGGCTGCGTTTTGGCCCTGTCAGCCGTTGACGAAGGTGCCGTGGGGGGAGTTGAAGTCCTGCAGGATGAAGCTGTTGTCTGAAGGGGCGAATTCGAGGGCTGCGTGATGCTCTCCTACACCTGCGGACTGGCAGCGGGCAATCACCAGGCAGGCCAGGAGACCTGCTGGGGAGCAGATCTGGTTCTGTTACCCGCTTCCCCCTCCCGGCCGT
>NW_010416324.1:4490-4865 GCF_000710305.1 Buceros rhinoceros silvestris | reverse complement strand
CATCCCGGCTGTACATCCCGGCGTAAGCAAGTCGGTAGCCCCTACGCTTTGCCCGGAGGACGCCAGCACATCCCGCTCCCGACATTCAAACCACCAGACATTCTATGAGAGTCGGCTTCCTCGCCCCTACCTGCAGGACGATGTCGGACCCTTCGTGCCTGCCTATCGTCGTGGCGCTCGGTTTCAGCCGGAAACACCCCTCCGAACTCTTGAGAAAGGCTTGCAGCATCTGGCCCCTTTGCCTGCAAGGCTCGTGTTAAAAAATCAACTACTCATTCAGCAGCTCCTGATCCAACATCTGCAACCGAGCCGAGAGCATGTTATGCTCTAAAAAACGCACAAAATCAACCCAAAGGCCGCTCTGTCCCGACCTGG
>NW_010416324.1:399-4371 GCF_000710305.1 Buceros rhinoceros silvestris | reverse complement strand
CTGGCAGCATGGCCTCGCAGTAGCCTTGGAAACCCCGGCCACGCTGGAGCCCGCTGCCGCCCTCCTGGGAGCGTTCTCCTCTTTGTTTTGGTTTTTTTTTCCTTCTCTTTTTTCCAAGCAACTGGCCCAGCAGCACAACACAGCTCTCCGCGGCGGCGCTGGCCACAGCCCTCCTTGCCAGAGGGTGACACACACAGGAACGTTTCTCTGTGGATTAGACAACTCATGGGGGGCCGTGCAAGCTGCTGCTGAACTTTTTTTCCCCTTTATTACTTGTTTTTTATTTAATACCGTGCTCACAAGCACAAACACATCTTGCAACTTCAGGCAAGTGGATAAACTGATGATGGGGGCACTGTCACCCATCGACACACTTGTCCATCAGCTGCCTTCGTCCCAGGCTGCCACACACCCTTTTTCAGCAGAAAAAGAGAAAAATAATACACCTGTCACCAGCATCCCCCCGGCAGCCTCTGGTTTGGCCTTGCTGATGCTGGTGACGCTTGAGCTTCTTTCTTTCACCCAACCATTCCCTTATCCAGTGCCATGGGGACAAACCATCCTGGGACAGCGATGGTCCCGGCTTTGGGAGCACCTGCACTTCTCAGCATCCCACACCTCCCTCCGCTTTCTTTCCATCAGAGGGCGAGTATGGGAGTAGCCAGAGATGCTCATTAGCCACGGGGGCATTTTTGGCATAGTTACTACATTAGTCACAGCCCGTTTCACTGCGGTCACTGCGCTTCACGGCAGTTTTTCAGCTCTTTTCCTACCTGAGACATTGGGAAGGACGTTCTTTTGCCAGTCTTTCAGTAAACGGGAGTTCCTGGCGAAGAAGCTCGATGAAACTTTAACTCCCAACTGCTCGGACATGAAGCTGCACTTCATTAACCCAGAGAGTGAGGTGAGGGCTGCGTTTCTTCACCTCATGCCTTGCCTCCCGCTGCTGGCAGGCTCTTAGGGGCACACATGCCTGGAAGACCACTTGCAAGGACCTGCCCCACCATTCTGACCCCTCAACACCACCAGATGGGGACTCGCCACCCCAAATCCCTCAACCTGAGGTATTCTTTTCCTTCTCTTCAGTAAGGCACTCCTTTATTTAATGATGTTATTTTGCCCATCTGCAGGCACAGCAAAGCAAAATTCCCACGACACAACCACAGAAATTCAGAGAGGACTCTCAATTTCTCAGGACTAACGAGAGAACTGTTACAGGGATGTGGACCAGCATCTCTTTACCTTTGTTTTGTCACTTGTGCTCCTCTCATACTTCATATCAACCATGCCACCAAGTCAACCTCTGCCGAACGGTCCATAACTACATTGGTATCAGCATCACACCAACACGGCCGCAGCCCAGAGGCATCTGCTACAAATTCACGGCAGATTCTGCTCTCCACCCACACTATCAAAATTCAGACCACATGAGGGAGCCTGTGGATGAAGGGATTTCAGACCGCTCTGGCTTGCAACCCTTGGGAAGGGCCAAGCACGCACGAGTGCACACACACACAATGTACAAAAGGTTTATTTGGAACAGGTCTGCTCGCACAGCACGCTCAGCAGTCGCTTCACCTCCTGGCAGCGGTGCCCTCCGCTTCCAACCCCCTGGATTTACCTTCTTGCCTCAGACGTACCATCCCTTTGCATTGGAGCATAAAACACACCAGGGAGAGCAACCAAGGCAAGAAACCCATCCTCTCCCCGAGCAACACGGGGCTCTTTTCAGCCCACTTCCCACCAGCAAGCACAGACCTTGGCAGGAGCCAGGGCTGGCCTTGGGCCACCATCCCAGCCCCAGACTCGGTCGGAGAAAGCTGCAGCACTACTCTGGCAACGCGGCCTCTCTTACTCAGAAAGAAAAGGCACCAAAAAAAAGGAACATTGTCCTTTTCCACTCATTTAGTACCAGTTTGGTGGCTTGGAAAAGTCTGGCTGGTGCAAGGGGGAGAGGGGGTGGGAGATACATCGGTACTCCTTGTCTAAAACACCACAAATGACACTTGGGATACTTCCAGCCTTCATTTACTTCAGAGCAGATCTACTGGCACTCAGGTTCCTTTCCCCACAGTCTTTTGTAAAGCTTGTCCTGTCCCCGTGCCGCAGATCCACGCACCCATGGCATCCTCCAGGTCGCAGCTGCCAGGGAGCCCTGACCACTTCTGCACCCACAGCCCGAGCTCCTCTTAGTGTGTTTTTAAAGGAAACAAACAAAAAAACCCCAGCAGCATCATCACAGCTTCCTCTTTTAAGTCATTTGATGGCTCCCTGGCACCTTCTCCTGGATCTCCTCGTACTTGGGCGGCGGGGTCAGCGGCTCTATCGTGATGGGAGCAGTGCTGTTCCCCTGCGCGAGGTTTAGCCTGATGTCCTTCAAGTGCAGCTTCTCCGACTTGATCCTCCGGACCTTCAGCGGCTTCAGGCGCTTGCTGAGCCGTGAGCCGTGTCTGCTGGGCTGCCGCTCTGCGCTGGGCTCCGCGCCGGCCGCTCCCGGCGTCTGGGTGCTCTCGTCGAGCCCCGTCAGCGATTCGTAGGAGGGCAGGGAGATGCTGATCCTGTTGCTCCTGTCTGAGTCTCTGGGCTCGGAGTAGCCCGCGTTCATCACCTCCTCGTAACTGGGGACGTAGTACTGGGAAGACGTGTCTTCATCCTCTTCTTGACTAGAGGGGTGAAAACGAAGGCGATCAGTAGCACCTCATTTTGCCATTTCTGCTTCGCGGTGTGTAGGGGATAGGGAGGAGTGAGTAAAACCACATCCCCCCTCAAAACCTTAACAAATTATTTGCCTTTCTAGGTTACACACCAGTTTCTTTTTCTTTGACTGAACAGATCACAATCCCACCACGTTTTTACTTCCTTGTGACATACGTCTGTCTTTGTTCATCGCTTTCTCTGACGGCAAAACCTCTTTTTCTATTGCACAGCAGAGATTTCTTCCCCCAGCAGAACACCAATTTCTCTCCTCCCCTCCCAACACCAGTCAAAATGCATTTGAAAGGGACATCACCCCTCTGTCTTTGCTGTTCGGGTGTCTTTGGGTTGGGTTTGTTCAGACCGTGCCTGCCACAGCAGCAGCCTTTGCTCTGCTCATTGGAGTTTTCCTGCGCAAAGAGCAGAGCCTTGCAGACTTTCACCCGGTCAAAACTCCATTTCCATTCCTGAGAGGCTGCTCGGCACCTCTCAGAAGGACGGCACATCCCACATCTCCTGCTCCTCTCGGCTTGCAGCAGCGATCCTGCTTTTCTGCGTTAACCATTAACCCCTGTCCCCAGCGCTCCCTCGCAGCACGCTGCCTGTGTACCGGCACAGCCGGGAGCGGCACGGCTTGGCAACGCTGGCTTGGCCGTGGCTCCCGCCAGACCCCAGCTTGCACACAAACAACACGCCCTGTTACCTACAGCACCACAAATACAGCTGGAGTCAATCCTTCCCGACCCCCATAACGTATTTGAGCCCTAAACCACGAGATGTTCTTGCCTTTATTTCAGCACATCAGCCATCTGCCTTACCCTCCTTGCTCCTGACCTCCCTGAGGAGTAACAACAGCCCCTGGCTTCCTTCCTACCCCCAACCCCGCTCCCTTCCTCCCCAGAAAGGCTCACCTGTCCTCCTGGTGCGAGGGCTCTGCAGACACTTGCTCCTGCACGTGAGCGATATCTTCGCTTTGCCTCTTCTTGTCGCGGATATTCAGGCAGATCATCTGCCTTACCCTCCTTGCTCCTGACCTCCCTGAGGAGTAACAACAGCCCCTGGCTTCCTTCCTACCCCCAACCCCGCTCCCTTCCTCCCCAGAAAGGCTCACCTGTCCTCCTGGTGCGAGGGCTCTGCAGACACTTGCTCCTGCACGTGAGCGATATCTTCGCTTTGCCTCTTCTTGTCGCGGATATTCAGGCAGATGGAGAGCAGCAGCAGCAGCCCCCCCCCCCCCACCAACACGTACGCCACCGAGAAGGTCTTGCTCTTCAAAAC
>NW_010416324.1:0-264 GCF_000710305.1 Buceros rhinoceros silvestris | reverse complement strand
CAAACCGCCGCCGGTGCCGCGGTCGGGCTTGCTGCTGTTCCCGGCATGGGTGGCGGGTTTGTCAGCAGGGCTGAAGCCGGGGACGAGGTTCCAGACGGCCATGATGATGCCAAGGACGAGCATCCCCAGCCCTATCGCCGTCAGGGCGTAATGCGAGCCATTGGCCCGAGACTGGGCCATCGCTCCCGTTGCTGGCTGGCCAGGCGGGCTGCCCCCTCCTCACAGCGCGGCTCGGGGCAGGGGGGCTGCAGGCCGGCTGGCATG
>NW_010416323.1:3225-5587 GCF_000710305.1 Buceros rhinoceros silvestris | reverse complement strand
GCAGGTCCTGGCATTACCTGCCCACGGGCAGGAGCCAGTGCCCTTTGGTCAGTTTGGGTCTTCTCTCCCAAGATATTGCCCATCCCAGCCCCCTGGTGGGGGGGGATGCTGGTGGGACGGCCCTGGTGCTGTGGGAGCAGTGCTCAGCAGCTGAGGAACCACTGGTGTGTTTTCTGCACCTTTCCAGCTACCTGCAGAGCACAGCCCTGCGGTGGGGAACGAGAACTCCGTCCCAATGCATCAGGGTGGGTTGGGTGGAATGATATCCTGTCTCCCAAAGAGGTGTAATTGGTCATCCCTGCTGCTGCCACAGGTGATCGGATGCAGGGGCAGCTGCGGGTGCAAAATGTTTCTGGTTTTAATGCTGGATGTGGAGTATCCATCATGTTAGGGAACATGAGCCAGACCTGCTCAGGTGTTTGTAGAAAAAAAAAGTGCTTGGTTGGTTGGTTGGCTGGGGTGAGGGAGGGGGGGAGCTAACAGACGGGTGGACTAGGGCACACCTCGAGTCCTGCTGCCTTTGGACTGGCAGAGCAGGGCAAACAGATCCTGCTTCCTGGCAGGAACGAAAGCCTCAGCAGTGGAATACATGAAGCTGTTTCTCTGGGGTTTTATGGATGGGCTCCTTTGGGGTGGTGCTGGGGTTTAAGATGTAAAATTCAGGCCGAGGTTTACTGAAGAGAGCCACATAAAATTCTGAAGAAAACCCAACCAGATCAAAGCCTTTTCTTATACCAGAGCTAAACGTTTAGTCCTTAAACCAGCTGAAGTTAGTGCCTTTGCTATCTCGTTAGTCTCAAGTTGGAGTTCATGGAAAAAAACCAGCCCTTAGGGTTAAAAATGATACAATCGAGTACTTTCTGTAGTGTGGAAGTCCGATGAGGTAACCCACATCTCCCAGCTAGCCCCGAAAACAGACCAGCGGAAGAGCCAGGAAGGTTTCCCGACGAGCTTTACTAGGTGGCCAGATCCCACCTATTCTCTTATGGGGCGGTTAGTGGAAAAATTCCCCGTGTCTTACACTCATGCTTTGAGAACGTGGCCAGAACCAACAGCTTTTTGAACCCAGTTCATGGTATCACGCTGCTGCTGGAACTGCGTGACTCACACGCAAGCCATGTTCCTCAGCAGGCCCCTTGTTTTAGCCGCTACAGCCCAGTAGTTAGCGGGGGTTCAGTTCACAAGGATGAACTTCATTCTGTGCTCCTCAGCAATGCTGTCCCTGCCAGCGTGACCTTGTGAGGGTTTATGTCTTGTGAGATTTGATACCGAAGAAACACAGCGAAGAACCTAACGAGGAGGGGAGGGAGGGCAAGAAGTCTCTATCCCTAAGGCTAGAAACACCCTCATTCCAAGAGCGACCACAGCCCAGGTCTGTTACTCTCAAGTCTCGTGAAACTGCGGCTTCATGCCATGCCTGTACTCGGTATCGGATTCCAAGTTACGGCACTGATGCAAATCATTTTCATCCACTCTCTCAGGCCCCCTCCCTCCCACCTTCCCGTATTATGTGGCAAATATTGTCAGTCTCGTAGCTGAGTTTTCTAACTCTTCCTGTGTGAGCTGCAGCAGGACTTGCTCTGGTGTCAGCCCCCTTCCTCACAGGCTCAGGTGGACAGTGCAGATGTTCACAGCTGCCTGCTGTGCGCTGCTCACACTGGCAGTGAAGCGTGTGCATGCCCCCGAAGAACAGTACGTCAGAGAAACACCGTCTCCACTGCTGTACGTGCCTTTATTTTGTAGTATTTTACTTTGTATGACTTTATCAATAGTACTTCTGAACTACTGAAGAGCAGCACGTGGCCACTGACACGCTGACTGCCTACACCGAGCAGACCGCTTCAATCCTCACATGAAATAATGCTTTTACATGGGAATTTCACGAGGTCTTGTCACATAATGCCACCACAGTGGTGGCAGGTGCCCTTCCTTGCGAGCTGGAGGCAGAGCTTCAGTTTTTGGACCATCAGCTGGAGTTTCTTCTTCTAACTGTTTAATCTAGAAGACAAGACAGAGAATTGCTTGAGGACACAGATACACATTTCCATGATGCAGTTAGTGCCCAGGCAGGAGGCAGAGCTGGCCCCGGTTTCAGAAGGTAAGAACCAGCAGTAACACAGACAGATCTCACATTTCCCAGTACTCACTCAATGAGCTTGCAGTGATGACTAGGTAATTTACCTAATTAGGAAGGAATTTTCAGAAGTAAAAGGTAATTTACTAGAGAAATTCCACTTAAAAGGTCATTATTTCCAGGTAATTCATGTCTGCTGTGGCTAGATGAAACAGAACAGAGGTCTCGTGCTGCTTTGAACGCTGCCAGATAAGGGCAAGGCCTGAAACGCTGCTGTTCCTGGCCTCG
>NW_010416323.1:0-3116 GCF_000710305.1 Buceros rhinoceros silvestris | reverse complement strand
GAACCGCTGCTGTTCCTGGCCGCAGGAGACCTCGGGCCACCATCAGCCCTTTGGGTATTTTCAGTACGTGCCTCTCAAAGGACTGCAAGTGCTGGCTGCCACCCTGTTAACTCTGCTCAGAGGGCCATACCACACACCATCCAGCTACCTCCCTGCAGCTGAATTAAAGAACTGTGCTAAGAACATCAACTTCTTCCAGCTGAATCTCAGCTGAGGATGGCCAGAAACGAGTCCCGATTCCCAGCCGATGAACCCTGTGCTGAGTCACTGTCAAAGGCACGGCCAGAAAGCGGCAGAGCTCCGCAGCAGCAGAAGGGAGTTCTCTGGTCAGCAATGCCCTCTCATCCCACTCTGGAACTGCTCTGGCTGCACGTTCAGCCGTCACTTTAACTGCTCTTCTAGCCGTCACTTCAGATTCCCTTCACAGCCTGTCAGAAGCTCTGTGCAGGCTTTTTATGTCAAGTCAGCGTTTCACCCTGACAAGAGTTCTAATAAAGCAGAGCCTAAAAGAGACCGCGGCAGGCGTTCAGGAATTCTTCCCAGACCTCAGCTGAACATCGCACAAAACGCTGGCGCGCTAAAGGGGGGTGGTGCGCTGTGCACCCGGCAAGCACTGACCTCTTTATCCCAGCTCTCCCGCTGCAGCTTCTTCCATTGCTCTCGCTTGGCAAAGTAATCAGGATACATCGCCTTCTCAGAAGGGTGCCAGTAATCCAGACACCATTCAGGAAGCTGGGAAAGAAAAACATCATTCGTATATATGAGATCCTGTATAGTACATACATCCGGAAGAACTACCCGCCGTGGCTGAAGCCAGTACAAAAACGGATAAACAACTCGGGTCATCTCAGTTTACTCAAAAGTTCTCAAAATGATTCCAGCCGGAGGAAGACAAGACCTAATTTCTTCCCTTCCTTCTCCCAAGGGCAGAAGGGTAGAGAGATCCTTTTCTCAAACTATTAATTTATTTTATTTGACAGAACCTTACAGCTCATTTCTGCTTGTCTACAACTACTAAAAGAACCAGAGGCCGTAAGATCTTCATAAAGGTATGACCTCTAAGACCAGCCAAGAAAAAACACGGAATTTAGAATTCTATGGCAGCGTACCACTAAACGTTAATATTTTAAAGACAGGAACATTGACTAAAAAACCCTAAAACCCCACCAAAACCCCCAATTCTTAAAAAAAAGGAAGAAGTTGCTTCAATAGCATCGTTCATCCAGTGACCTCTACACTGTTTCCTGCTAAACGTTAATATTTTAAAGACAGGAACATTGACTAAAAAACCCTAAAACCTCACCAAAACCCCCAATTCTTAAAAAAAGGAAGAAGTTGCTTCAATAGCATCGTTCATCCAGTGACCTCTACACTGTTTCCTGCTGTGATTCTCATCACTGAGTAAACCTTTGACGGAACAGAGACAGCAGAGCTGCTAGTAAGAATATATACAAAAAAAATCCCAGCCAGCCAAAATCTACAATTTACATTTTGTAGCAGCATCCACAAGGGATCTATCAAGAAGCCAAATTCCTGTGACTGGCATTTTGTTCAAGGACAGTTTCAGCCTATCAAACAGGGCAGAGCAAAGAGCACACACACCAGTTTATATTTCCGTACGCAGACTAATCGTGACCATTTACTGCTCAGCCGGCCTGTCTGCTGCCCAGATTCTCTCTCACTGTCTCTGACACCGGTAAGGCCCATGACCTTGCCGTAAGTTTAAGCAGTCATCTTCCCTTCTCGCTCACATGTTCTTCCTTCTGCCTCTGACAAATCTCTGATTCTTCCTTTCATGTGGCTTCTTGTGCGTAAAGATCTGATCCGATCCAGTCTGGGTCAGCGCTTTCTGCAGCTTCAGGAGAAGCTGGCTGCAGGCACTCTCCCTCATTAGCATGAACTCCCTGTAATGCAATAAAACAGCCAATGCCAAGGAAGCAAAACTCTCTGTCTTCCTAGGAAACCTGTTTCTTTACACCAAAATAAAACAATCTAGGGGGAAAAAGAAGCCCCCAGAAGTTCCTTAGATTCTAAGAATATGGCTTCTATTTTCAGACATACCACCTACCACACAGTGACGCAGAAATACCTGTCTGGCACTGCAGCATATGAAGGGAAATGACAATCTGTACAACTTGTCAAAGTGCTGGAAGACCGATGAGACTGAGCGAAGAGAGACACCCCCACCCCACCAAGAGCCAAAGCGACACCTGCCAAGACCTGAGAGAAACCAAGGCTGTGAGCAGATGGCACTGCAACGGGCGGAGCAGCCTCCTCTGTGTCATTTACTGTCACGGCGCTGCTCCAACCCTGTCGCTGTGCCTGCCTAACCCACCGCGGCGCAGCTCCCCTTTGGCAAAAGAGCAGATGATTATCCCGGCCAAGAGAAGCTCGCTGTGTTCAGACAGACCCGCAAAACCCATTTTCAAGGGCCAGACAAGCAGGACAGCTTCTCCCACACAAGCACCAAGATGTTCAGCAGCAGTCAACTATCAGAGCAGCGATGCTGCTGAGTCAAGCTGCAGCCCTGTGAAAGCCCACTGACAGGACTCTCTTTACAGTCACTAAAAGGAGAGTAAGATCAGGGCAGCACTACCCAACCCTGGAGGCCACCTTACCTTGTAGCACTCGTATCTCTCGTAGGAAGTGCCCCCAGGGGAGTCGGGGAAGATGTACGGCTGAGGATGCTGGTTTGCCCAGAACTCCTCCTCGCCTGCCCTCAGCAGCTCTGTAGCTTTCACCATATCCTTCACATCCTTGTTCTTATCAAATCGTTCTCTCAGGAGGCAGGCAAAGTAGCGGTACTTGTCTCTAGAACAGAGGTGAAGCACAGAGAAGGAAAACACTAATCGCACACAAAACCAAGGCCCGACAAACATCGCCAGTCACCCCCGCGCACAGAGAGGGGTCGGCCGGGGGCCTGTGAAGCGCTCCAGCTCCCACATCGCCCTTAGCAGGCGCAGGCAAGTGAGCCCAGAGGCTGTTCCCTCAGCACTTCGGCCACAAGGAAGGGAGAGAGGACAAAGCCCCAGCCGAGTTAGCGGCCCGTCTCGGCGGGCAAGGCCAGCCACCCCACCCCGCCCCGCCCCAGCTAAGCGCGCAGCTGAGAGGCCCCA
>NW_010416322.1:1050-1643 GCF_000710305.1 Buceros rhinoceros silvestris | reverse complement strand
TTTTTCTTTTTTTTTTTACCTCCTTTTCTCGTCTTGGTTCCCCCCGCCACCGCTCCGCGCACTCTGGCTCTTCCCAGTGCCAGTCCCCGCTCCATCGCGAGCGGAAACCCGTGCCTGTCACAAAAGCAGGCATTTTACCCGAGCCCAGAAGAAAGTAGAAGGAAAGAAAAAGAGAATTAAAAAAAATAAAAAGAAAAAAGAAAAAGGGGGGCGGGGGGAAGAGGCGGGAGAAGAAAGAAGAAACCGCCACCGCTCCGCGCACTCTGGCTCTTCCCAGTGCCAGTCCCCGCTCCATCGCGAGCGGAAACCCGTGCCTGTCACAAAAGCAGGCATTTTACCCGAGCCCAGAAGAAAGTAGAAGGAAAGAAAAAGAGAATTAAAAAAAATAAAAAGAAAAAAGAAAAAGGGGGGCGGGGGGAAGAGGCGGGAGAAGAAAGAAGAAAGAAGAAAAACCCACCACGGAATAGCTACAGCCAAAGCGAGTGAACCGCTTAATCCAAGAAGACCCAAGATTTCCTCAGAACAGCCGCCTCCCTTGTTCTCCCCCCCTACCCCCGTCCCCTTTTGCTTTTTTGTGGTTGTGGTGGCGGCGG
>NW_010416322.1:0-930 GCF_000710305.1 Buceros rhinoceros silvestris | reverse complement strand
GCGGCGAGGGAAGTGGTTAACCAAACCCCTACGTTTTGGTTTTGTGTTTCTCTGAAAACCACAGGCGCTCGCAGAGCATGAGGTACCGCTCCTGCCCCTCGACACGCTTGCAGGAAACTGTGGCTTCGCTCTTTCTCTCGCTGCCTGTACTGCAGATATTTTCCCTCCTCTCCTCCACACTCTTCTGTTTATTTGGCTGTATGGCAGAGCTACTTTGTAAACATCTCACACAGAACGCCAGAGCCTTTCCAAAGAGCTGATTGCAGCAAAATGCCTCCAAACAAATTATGGTGCAAGGGAGATGTAGGGGACGAGACCGAAGCAGATAAAAAAGAAATAAATTTGCATAAATATGCATATGTGACAACGAGATCGCGTATGATGGTGGAGATGGCAGAAAGAAAGTATCGCTTTATCATGATGGGAAAAGTAAAAGCACAGACGACTGCAGCAAACTGCTCGCCCTTTGCCAGAGTACCAACTGCAACACCTCTCCATCTCTCCTCCACTCTCATCGAAAAGAAAAAAAAAAAAGGGGGGGGGGAAGCAACAGAAAAAATGAAAATGAACACTCAAACGGCAAATCCAGTACTCCTACCTTAACACTGGAATAGCTGCTGCAGAAGCACTGGGGTCTTTTTTACACAGCCAGATTCTTTCAGGAAATCCTCTCGGGCTATATCATGCAGCCGGGGTTATTCACACACGGTTCCTGCTCTCCTTTTTGGAATCCAACGCGATTCGCTCCTCCAAAGGAATGCAACGACCACGAAGCGGGGCGGGGGGAGGGGGAGAATTAAAAATAACAACAAGAAAGACACCACCACTGGATTTGAAGGAAACTCGTGTTCCCTCTTGTAAGCGACCTACATTCAGGCAGAAAATTCATTGCAATCAGTGCGAGAGGGAGAGTTCGGTCTGCGAGTAGGA
>NW_010416321.1:0-248 GCF_000710305.1 Buceros rhinoceros silvestris | reverse complement strand
GGCCGAGCCCTCGTGCGAGGCTGGATCCTCGTGAGAAGTCGGGTCCTCGCGCCCACCCGCATCCTTGCACGATTCGGGATCCTCGTGCGAGGCCGGGCCCTGGCGCACAGCTGGCGCTTGGCTTGACACGGAGTCCTCGTGCGAGGCCGGACCCTCGTGCGTGGCCGGATCCTCGTGCAATGCCGGGTGGTCGGTTGAGGCAGGATCCTCGTGCCAGGCTGGACCCTTGTGCGAGGCTGGAACGTTGC
>NW_010416320.1:5840-9827 GCF_000710305.1 Buceros rhinoceros silvestris | reverse complement strand
GCTGCCCCGCCGCCGGGGAGGGGCCCGTCCCACCCAGGGGTGCGTGGAGCCGGGCTGGTGGCGAGGAGGAGGCTGGGGTGGAGATGGAAACTTCTCGAGATTTGGCCTTGCTGGAGCCAGAGAATTCGACAGGGCGAGAAGTATCGCAACCCCAGACGCCACTTGGGAAGTTAAAGAGGCAAAAATATTAAAGAGGGAGGAGAGGGAGTCCCCAGAGCGGGACAGAATTTAGTTGGTGTCTGTGTGTGAGAACCGCCCAGGGGGAGGCAGTCCCCCTGGAGCGAGAAGAGTGCGGAAAAGATGAGAAACTCTAATGAAATTTTTGTGGTTTTCGGGTATAGAAACCCTAACGAAGCCTCTTTAAGATCTGACACGGTTCCATCGATAGATGCAGCTCTCAGAGTCACAAACATCATGCAAAATAGGTAAAAAAGAGAGAGAGAGAAAGAGAGAAAGAGAAGGAGAGAGGAAAATGCAGAGAAATATCATTTATGGGCGGCTAGCAAATGCCCACATGGATACTGAATAGAAAGTGAGCGACAGAGAGAGAAAGGAAGACGAGGAGAAGGAGAACAAGGAGGGGAAGGGAGAAAGAAGAGAGAGAGAGCGGGAGGGGAGGGGGAAACCCACTTTAATGCTGCATACTTTTTCTAGCTGATGTGACCCAATGTGGTGGCTCACATTGTCACATCTCAGCCCTGGCGGAATAATAAATAGAATAGAATTAATAAGAAAAACAAGGTAATGAAACTTTAACGTTGAGAAAACAGTGACATGTTCTGTGCATCTCCTTAGCAGAGAGGTGGATGCAGCTTCCAGACCTTACACAGGAAGAACATGGACGCAAAGGGGGGGTGCGGTTTCCTTGGCTCCATTTTCTGAACGACGGGGGCGGGCTGGCTGGCCGAGGTGGGTGCTCCTCCGCAGCGGGGAAAGCAGGAGAATGGGCAAAGGAGAAAGGGAAGTGGATCAGAGGGTCCCTAGGGAGGGAGCTGAGGGCAAGGTCCCATCCCGCAGGCAAAGACTAAAGGACACCGACCCCGAGAAGATGCAGGTGCAGCAGCAGCTCGAGGAGGAGCGCGGGATCGCTGCAGCTTCAGAGACAGCCATGCAGTAACGTCCCCTCCGGAAGGGTGAGCGAGGGGGCAGGAGAGCTGGGGGCCTGAAAACCATCTGTCCCTGCAGTCCTTCTCCCGGGTAACCTCTGCACAACCTCTCTGCAACGAGTGGTTGCACCCATGCCAAAGCAATGAAAGGACAGCCGAGCTCAGCTGCCACCCCTCTTGTGAGCCCTAGTGCCTTCATCCATCCCCTGGAACTGATGCCGTGGGTTTTTCTAGTATTTATCTTCCAGCCCACCTCCCTGGCTGCTGCTCAACATTATGGATCTTTTCAGGTGGGAAGGGCGCAGCCAGGAGAGGTAGCGGCTGGTCTCCATGAAGTGGGGCTTTGTTAAACAAATGCCAAATCCAGCCTCTGCCTCCTCCCGCAAGATGACAAGGAGATGTCTTCAGAGAAAGGTGCGCTCTTCCCATCGTGCTCGCAGATCCTTTTCTGCACAGTTATCAGTACCCAGGAACCAGGACTGAGAGGCAAGGGAGAGAAGACGTCCAGATGTGCAGCCTTAGGAGCTCCGAGATGACAAAGGAGAATTCCTGCATGCACAGATTTGCAAAGGGAATGGACAGCATGCCCTCACCCCCAGGAGCTGGAGAGACTGGAGAGACTGGGAACTCACCTGGACACTAACACTAGAAGACGACTTTCTGCTCAGAGAAAGGTGTAAGGAGAGAACCCCGGTATCTGCACAACCTCGGGCACCAGCACTGGCTCAAGAGACCAGGCAACCCCTCCCTTCTCCCTCCGGTCACACTGCTATGGGAGACTTTTACCCCTGGACAGGGGGGTACGTCCCTGCTGCCTACTCCATCCTTCTTTCCACTGTCTGCTTCAGGAGGTACCGCGTTTCAGAAAATGGAGCCACGGGAAAACCACACCGGTCACAATCTGAGACAAGATGGAGAGAACTGGAAAAGAAACCAGTGGGGTCAACATGCAGACAGATCTGGGGAGGGGATGACTCTTTTGAGGGGGGGCTGATATGTCACCTTCTGGAGAGGGGAGGCAAGGTGGGAAGAGGTGAGGAGAAATGGGGAGACATATGCCGGACAAGATCCGGTCAGCAAACAGCATCAACAGCACAAACAACGGCAGGTGGGATGCAAACACTGAGTTGTCATGGAAACAGAACAAGACAATTAATTCAAACCGAAGCTAATCACAAAGAAATAAAAACAAACTAAAAGAGAAAGGAAAAAGAAAAGAAAAAAAAAAAGAAAAAGGAAGAACAAACCAGAATTTAATAACTGAAAAGCATCATTTGATGTCTGGTGGAGCGCTGAGAATCGGAGTCTGAAGGGAACAGACTGCTGCTGTCTGCGTGGTTTTGGCCAAAGGGAAGAGATCCACTCACAAAACACAAGCTCGGGGCCACGGAGCCGTTGCTCACGAACCACTGCGAAGCAGCTCTCCCCACCCTCCTCGCGGCACCCCTGTCAGCTTCGGGGGGGCTGAGGGCAGCGTTACTTTTTGGCTGTTTTAATGGCACTTGTCACAGTTAACTAACGGGAAGCCACCAGCACATCTGGATGCCAGCCCAAAATGATGCGCGTTCTGCGAACAGGGAGGGTTTGGATGAGGGGCAGCGACAGGCTGATGCTGGACCAGAGCACTTGGGTTGTGCATCCTGGTTTAAAAAAAGCTACACGCTCCTGCGTGTGCACAGACCTGCAAACATCCACACGCCAGTCTAGGATGTGAGAACAACTCCAGCATTGAATGTTGGAGACCTCGGAGAGTCCTTAGATACATCCCTGCTACGGCTCAGGGCTGTAACAACCGCATCTACTGAAACGGGAAACACTTCCAGGGCTCATCTCTGGACACCAAAAACATCACGGGTTGTTTGTTTTAATTGCTGGACCACTCCTGGGACAGGAGTGTCGTCAAGCTGAGAACCTCTGGGTCAGCGTTTAGGGCAGGGGCTGGGAGGAGTAGAGCGGTGCTGGGAAGAAAGCTCGAAGTGCAGCTAGACACTGAATCAAGAACGACTTCAGCTCCGGGTCCAGCTGAGCTGCACACACAGCAGCTGAAAGGGTGAAATTTCACAGGTGAAAAATGCGGTCAAGAGATTCCTTCCGTTTTGGTATCCAACACATTCAACAGAGCAGAAAGAAAAGAACTGCCCTCTCAGGAAAGGCGAAGTTGGGACGGGGCAGTCAGGGCTCTACTTCAGAGACACTTAACTAATACTTTGAGCAGCTTCTGGTTTCAAGAAGCACCTTCCCTGAGTTTCAGGGATGTTTGGTTTCCACGACAGCTTTGTCAGACCTGTTGTACCAAGCCAGCCTTGCATGCGTACACATATGTGCATGCTCCATGTGCATGTGCAACACCTCCCGACATACACACACAAGCAGGCACACACAAACACACATTTCCAATGGCCAAAAAACTCTCAGGAGCTTTTTTCAACCAAGGATACAGCTTGTTACTGAGAGAAGCAGATTTTAGAACTGGAGCTGGACGTTTGCGGTGCAAGTCAAATTACTCCAATGCAGAGAAGCCATTTCGGAGGCACGGAAAGATTTCTTCAGTGCAGTTAGTTATGAGTGTTTGATATTGTCTGCTGGTAAGTATTTCACACAGGCAAATCTGTTGAACATAACTTTCGTTAGAAACCGAACAGATCCAGAAGTTTTTGCACCCTTGGGAAGCCAATTGGTTTTGTTGCTGCTCACGGACGCAGAGAGGTCAACCCAGTTTGTGTTCTGTGAGTGGCATTTTCGGTGCATTGCTCTTTCCAACGAGGAGGTACCAATCAACATCGCTAAGGTTCCCCACCACCACCACTCGGTTCAAGAGAGAGCTGGGGTCCACGAGGTGAGGGATGGTTTTGAAAGGGACAGATTTACAGACCTGATCGGA
>NW_010416320.1:4043-5752 GCF_000710305.1 Buceros rhinoceros silvestris | reverse complement strand
AAGAGACACTGGGAGATCCAGGGTTGACTTTTGCAACACCAGAATCCATCCTTAAAATGTGTTCCCAGGATGCTGCTAGTGAGAGAAATCTGAGGACCATCCAACCAGTTTGTGCTGAGGAAACCCACCAGTTCCACTCTTTAAGCCCCTTCCAGATTAGCTCAGGGAGAAAAATGTTGGAGGAGGAGCGAGGTGGGGAAAGGAGAACGTACCAGACAAGAACCCGTCACTTCAAACCCCGATTCACATTAAACCAACTAAAAGATCAACATATTTTATATCTTAAAGAAGAAATTAATTGAAGAAGGAAACAAAAGAAAGTGAAGTGGCTGGTTGAAAGCACCAAACAAAACCAAATGGTATTAAACATTTTGACACTCAGCAAGCTGCTGCTCCAAATGAGGTGAGAAGGCGGACATTATTGGCCATTTTGGTGAGACAGGAGTCATTCCGTCTTGCTCCAAAATGAGGAGGGGTAGGGGAAAGGGTGCCAAAATAATGTGCAGCCTCTACATTATTAGTGAAGCTTAGATTACACCTGTCCTCCCCTCCCAAAAGGTGGTCCAGCCCTGCCCCGTGCTCTCCGTGCAGCCGCCTCTGCCTCCTCCCTCTCCCATTCCAATTGCGAGTTCATTCCGCTGGGGCGAGACACTGTTCGGGTTTGGATTTCCGACCTCCATCCCTCCAGAGGACGAGATACTCCCCTCCTCATGCCCATCTCCTTCCTAATTTCCTTCACGGTAAATAAAAATAAATAGGTAAATAGGCAGATAAATAAAGAATGAGACCAACGCGAGGGTTTGGTCTGGAGGAAAACCCATTTCCTTCCCAATCATTGTTAATTTTTCACTTAAAAAACCATATTAGTTGAGTGACAGGCTGGCTGAACATCTCTGGTCTTTTGTAATTCTTTTTCTTTTCTGTTGCTTTTCACAGGATTGAATATAAAATAATCTGAACCCAATTGTTTTTCAAGCAGCTCTGTAAAACTAAACACGACTATTTTATTTTTGTTAGTTTAATTTGACAAGGTGTAATCTAATTTTTTCCCCTAAAACAAAGAGAACAGCGATGCAAAAGGTGTAAGAGACACAGGCAGGCAGAGATTTCGAGATCAGTACAGCACAGTGTTCCTGCAAAGTGCCCTCTATAGAGAGATATACATAAATATATACAGAGACAGGTTGGATTTTTGTTTGTTTGGTTTTTTTTTTTTGGGGGGGTGGCTTTTTGTATCCATTTCCATTTCCTGATACCCTTGAGAAATCCTTCTGCAGAAACACAGCAAAGTTGTCGGTTTGCTTTGGTTGGTTTGCAACTCGAATTTCAGAGCTGAGGACACCCCAACCAGGGACAGGGCGCTCCCCCGCCCACCGAAGTGCCGTCCTAACGCTGAGGAACGGGCAGGGAACTCTCCCTCCCTCCACTCCAGCCCCTGGAAAGCGGCTGCAGGGGCCGTACGAAGCAGCGGTGGGTCTGCCTCCCTCCGTTCCCGTTAAAGAATTTATCAGTGCTACTCTAAAAAGGTGTTAAAATTCCTGCAGTTTAAACTACCGTTGTTCTGACCTTGAGGCCCTTTGTTAAATCCAGAGGCAAGTGCAATCGGTTCCTCCCAACCTCTGAACGGCGCTGGAGGCGAAGAGCTCAGCAACCGCCCCGCTGCTCTGCGGAGGGACGGGCTGAGCAGGCGAGGCGGCGGTGTGGCGGGC
>NW_010416320.1:3578-3931 GCF_000710305.1 Buceros rhinoceros silvestris | reverse complement strand
AAGCAGCCGCGGCTCTGGTTTGACGGGCAAATTACACACGAGCCAACCTCAACCCAGGAGCAAGCTCCAGGCTAAATTATTGGTTATATTAGTCACATTTTAATCTATTTTGAAGCTTTACTTCCTGAGGTCCTACGCACGCTACTTCTGTGCTTTCTATGGGTTTTATTTTCATTGATTTCAACTAGTTTTGTTATTACGTGTTTAGCCCTGGCCTATTTTCATCCTCGGTCTCTCAGTGAGTTGAGGTTTTCCAGAGAGCCCTGAAAAAGGTCTGAAATGTTCTTGGCAGGACCCAGGCTGTAGAACCTGATTCTGGGAGATGTGCCACTGAACTCGACCGCCTGGGCCCA
>NW_010416320.1:0-3363 GCF_000710305.1 Buceros rhinoceros silvestris | reverse complement strand
TGGGCTTGGCAAGACCAGAGCAACGGGAGCTTTGAGTGGAGGGGAAAGAGGATGACCCCTGCGGCACCGCAACTGCTGCCTCCTATAACTCTTGATGGGGCATCACGGTGTGAAATAGGGGAAAATTCTGAATTCTGGCAAATTCAACCACGACGATTTGTCCTGCACTGACAGCAGCGGCTCTGCAGATGCGCAGCCCGCACAGCGACGGTGCGTCGCTCGCTCCTCCCTTCCCTTGTCACAGGGCAGAGCACGCGGAGACAGCCGGTCCTCACACCCAGTGCTCCCTCTCGAGCCGAGCAGCTATCGGATCAAAACGGGGCGACTGAGGTGGAAGCCTGAAGCTTTCAAAATCAAGAGGTGAGCTACAAAGTGCTCTGTTTCAAGGGGCTGCGGCCACAGATCCTGGACACGCAGACGTGTCCTCGCTGGACCCTGCACGTATCGACTCACTGAAGCTTGGAGAAAAGTACTGTCAGGTACGAGTGATTCAACTCAGTTTCATCCGCCGAGTGAAGTTAAGTGCCTCATCCCTTTCAGGCAAGATTCAAAGCCTCTAAAAAAGGCCAGAGAAGTTTCCCTTCCACCCTAGCTGAAAGCTCACGCAGCTCTGCACGGAAGCTACACACAGACGTTCACGTTCTGAGCAGCCACGAGAACCGCCGGGCTCTCAAAGCAGCGTCCCCTGTGCTACGCGAGTGCCTGCCGCTGTGCGAGGAGAGGCACGAGGCTCTCCACCACCCCCACCCAGACCTCTCCTGATACACAGGCTTCGGATCTCCCTCCCTGCAGACACCACGGGCCAGAAGTTTGATAGTATCCGTGTCCCCAGGGATACAGAGAAGCATCTAATGAGACTTCTGGAAGCCAGGTGACCTGCAGAGCTCCCACACACTCAGCAGCCCCATCTCATGGCATGCGCACTTGCCTGCTGGAACCGTGCGTGTCTTTTCACTGACTATGGCGGAAATCTGGACAACTGGCTCAGAGCAGAAACCTTCCCTCACCCTGGGCTGGCGGCAGAATTCACCTTCCCTACTTCCGAGCTGCTTTTGCGCGTCTCCATACAGCTACCTGCGCGTTTGACCCTGGCAGCTCCCTGTTTGCAGACTCTCATCCTGGACCACGGCCTGAGCTGATCTGTAATAACACACTAGGCAAACCCCCAACCAGTAATTTCAGGACCATGCCTGTAACTTCTAGCAAACCGTATGAGCTCTTTTAGCCAGGTATTTCCTCGCCCAGTGTCATTCCACTCTATCATGACTACATCCAATTTAGTTTTAGTTTATTGTTGTTGATATTATTATTATTTTTATTGGCTCTTAAGGAAGAATTTAATCTTAAAACCTTCTCAGATCACAAGAGATTCTAGCAGCAGCAGTGCAATTTGGACATGTTAGAAATACTTTATAAAAGATAAAATAAACAAATAAAAAGCAATGGTGTATAAATCCCTTTTTAATTGCACCTAAATCCTGAAACTCAAACTTCTATTCATGAAGGAAAATCCTGTCATTAGTAGTGATTATCACCTTTTAGTCCTAGGCAGGAGGGAGGTGGGATGGGGATACCTCATTTCAAATACTAATCCTTCTCTCTTGCTCTTTTTAAATAAAACAAGCTTTTTTTTCTACATCTCTTCTACCTCACTTCCTGTGGCCAACACAGCTCTTCCAAGCCTGGTGAAATTGATTTGATTGTATTAAAGGGACACAAAAAAATTAATACAAAGGATAATATTCTCCTATTTTTGTTGTACCACAGTTTGGTTGGTTTGGGTTTCTTTGTTTTTTGGTCTTTGTTTTTTTTTTTTTTCTTCTTGGGGCTGGGGGATGCCTTTTGGCTCTTGTTGGTATCAGAGTGAGAAGAGCCACAGCTCAGGCATTATCAACAGCGCAGCATTTCGGAGTGGTACCCTTGTGTCTAAGGGGAGAGGGGGAGAGACTTGAAAGGGGGAGGGGGGAATACCAGCACTGAGGGTCCGAGCACTGAAATCTCAGCATTTTAAGAAAAAGAGAAGGACAGACAGAGAGAAAAAGAGAGAGAGAGAGAAAGAGAGAGACAGATACTGTGTCAATACTGCACTGGATTTCTCAAAAATCACACAGCTTTAATACCTGTACACTAGGACAGCCACTCCTTTGGTTGCTGATTGAGTAGTGAGGACTGATGGGCCGAGGGAAACGCACCAACAGGGAACGGAGGGCATTCACTTCCGCCAAGGGCCAAAGCACCAAGCACCAACGGTACCACTAACACACCGCAGACCCCCACTGTTTACTGTCCCATGTGGCTCCCCGGCAGGACACACACATGGGAGGCAACAGAAGCTCAATGGGGATAAACAGGGAGATGAGAAGAGGGAAAAGAGGCATTTTTCAGCTAGAATGTAACTTGTCAGATTTCTTGTTGCTGTTTACAATAGAGATGCAGCTGCCAGATGTGTCCCATCAGCCTCTTTTAGTGTCTACCACCGCTGAATTTCTCTTTCCATGCTCCTTTGGAAAGGAGGGCTCTACCTTCTCTGGTCCTGGCTGGTTTTCAAGGTGCCTGTAGCCAGGCAATAATGGTTCAATGATAGGGAAGAAAGAGGATTAATGGGGAGAGGCAGAGCCAGGAGATCCAGCTGCCCTTCTGCAGAAGGTGGCTGGATGGCTGCCCTTCATTTCCGACACTGCGAGGACGAGGCACTTCCCTCCTCCGAGGGAACGTGCCAAGCTCCGCTGATGAGACACGGCACTGCCTGGCGATGGGGCTCGCCACGCACACACGGTGCCAAAGCACAGACAACTGCGTGGGACTCAGGACCAGGGCAGAAGCTTTCTGCCTCTGCCCATCCCGGGCGGACAGCAGTTAGCTCCCGTACGCAGTGTCTTAGGTTTTACTGGAGGGACTGGCCAGTTACCAGTGAGCGAGTTCTGCATCGCTGGGGAAGCCCTTCAGAGCAGGGATCAGGGTTTTTCTTCGTGCGCAGGATGTGGAACAAGAGCCACACCTCCAAGAAATCCATAAGAAACAACGAGGCCCAGGGTCTGTTCGAACTCTTGGAACATCACCCTGGATTCTTACCATCTTTTCCACTTCCCAGATCCCTCCCTCCCCCCGGAACAAAGGCTTGTCCCAATTAGCAGGGCTTCCATGGACAGGCGTTAGAGCTGTGTGACTCCTTTCCTCCTGGAGGGATTGAGGAGTTCAGTTACCACCGGGTGGGCAGGAACACTGGCTTCTCACAATGCGTTTGGAATAAACTACAGCACAGCATAACCAATCAAAACCGAAACAGGAAATCAAGAGAAAGCAAAAAACCCAACGGAACAAACAATTTGGAAAGTAAGAGTAAATCCACTTCAAATAAACCAG
>NW_010416319.1:550-798 GCF_000710305.1 Buceros rhinoceros silvestris | reverse complement strand
ACCGGCCCTGCTGTGACGAGGAGGCTTGGGGTGCACCCACCTCAGAGCTGGGGCAGCTTGAGCAAGCGGGCATGGGGCCAGGGGTGGGTGCTGAGTGTGGGCACACCCAGGAAGCAGGCAGGGAGGATGCTCGGAGGGTGTGCTGAGCAAACGCGTAGGGCAGGGAGGTCACGATTGCAGCAGGGTGGCGGAGGGAGGCCGGGGCGGTCACGGTGGCAGCAGGAGGGGGGCAGAGGGAGGCTGACACT
>NW_010416319.1:0-283 GCF_000710305.1 Buceros rhinoceros silvestris | reverse complement strand
GCACGGCCCAGAGCGTTTCCAGCAGTCCCCAGCAGTACGCGTGTGGCGGGGCCCCCCCAGGAAGCTGCCGTGTCCTGCACCACAGCGCTACGGGGACGCTGCTCTGGGGCAGGAGCCCTCGGAACCCGCAATGCCAGGGGAGCACAGGAGAGCTGCAAGAGAGAGCACCCCGCTCCTGCCCGGAGGCTCCGTGTGTTTGTCCACAAGAGGGAAATATTTCTCCAGGATCGCAGCGACGGGGAGCCCCGCTCCAGCACCGCGCTCCCAGCACCCCCGCGCCCCG
>NW_010416318.1:1417-13992 GCF_000710305.1 Buceros rhinoceros silvestris | reverse complement strand
GGAAAACACTAGTACATTGCATACAGTCATATATTCTGAAGGATATATTTCATTTACTATAAAAGCTCTGAAAAATCAGTCTCCGACCTAAAAAAGAGGGCCACATTTCCCATCCCCAAACTGCAGAAAAGCTACAGTGAGAAATATTCCTTTTTTGTTTAGAGAGTCTCTTTAATTTGATGAATATATCCTTTCACTCCCTCCTTCAACCACCTTTGCTTCAGCTTCAACCGAGTCCTGCATCTGAACTGTCAAGGCACTGGAAGTCTAACATCACATAAAAGAGACAGGAGGCCTGGAGCAGGAGGAGGAGAAAAGGCAGACATAGCTTGGCAAATTATGAGGAAATAAGCTATCAGGACATGCAAAGTCAGGACAGCTAAGCTGACACTGTATCCCTGAGAAACAGAAGGAAATCCCACACCAGCCAGAGAACAGCATTACTGAGTCACTAGAGCATATAGGAGTGACTGGCAGGCATGCTGGTATTTCAGAACAGGCGGCCTGAAGTCATGAGAATATGAAACACCATCTGAGAGGAGGAATTTTGTAGAAAATGCAAGGAAATCTCCATGGAATCAGCTAGGAGGCATGTCAGGAGCATGACCAGCAATGCTGGCTGGAGTTCAAAAGGTTCGGCTTCACATCACAAAAAGCATCCAAGTGTTACAAACATATTTGGTCCTGTGCATGCCTCATAACTCAGTTTTACACTAAAATTCCATGATTCTCACCCACCCCTTTAATCACTAAAGAGTGTCCTCCCATAGCACCTACCACATGAGGTCATGAAGAGCTCTGCACTCGTTATGACACTCCTGTGAAGTGTTACCTTGACAGATGGAGATCTGAAAACCAAAGGCTCCATGCTTAAGGTGAAGCTGCAAATTAGTACCGGATCTTAAGGCTTCCCAAAATGACTGCTTGACTACTAGCTTGGATTTATCTCGAAGAGCTTTTATTTTTATATGTTTCCTGAACATTATCACTGGAGAGCCTTCGCAAGCCAGTTATAGTAAATTAACAGAGCCAGAAAGGTGGATCTGTCCAGTATCAAGATCACAACAAATGACTGAGTGCTTTACAGCCCTCTTTCATTGCATTCGAAAAGAAGGGGCATTCAAACATTATCTAAACGACAGGCAAAACAAGTTTCTATAGACCCAGACTGCTCAACAGCAAACAAGGCTTTCTGAGCAGCTGGCAAATGAATCTCCATTCCTTTGTAACAGCACATTCTTGCATTACTAGCAAATGCAATTTAATAATACGCTTCATAGCACAGAGTGTTTCTCCTAAAATATTGGGTGCAGGTATAAAAAAGTTTCATCATAAATTCAGCTTCTCCTAAAAAACAGTAACTTGCTGTAGAACAGCAAGTATCTGTTCTACAATTTCAAAGAAATGCTTGAAACAGGAGCTGGCTGAAAATTCAAAACAACTCCTTTTTATGAGAAATAACTAAATAATCTTTCAAACACTGTTCTTATTCTGGGGCAAAATAAGAGAGCTTTTTCCCTCTAAAACTCCAGCCTCTTCCTAAAGAAAAGAGGCGTGAGGATACTTAACTCACAGTACCATGAAGGAAAACTACCACCTTCTGGCTCTTTCTTCTGCACTGCAAGTAACCATCTGTATCTTCCAAGGCTTTGCTTGGAGTTTGGGATGCTGCCAGATGAATATGAATTCGGTATTAATGAGCAAACCCCTGCTTTCAGGGCTAGAATAGACTGAATCATAACGTAAGAATACGGGCAGAATAAGGGCATGAGATAAATCACAGTTCCAGTTTGTTTATATCAAAAGACTTGGCTATCTGCAGGACTTTCCCCACTGCCTTCATTCAGCCTGGCAAGCTGTCCCGGTTTGAGCTAAACTTCCTGGTTCGAGTGACCCTTAACACAAGCTTATTTTAACAGCTTGCTCAGTTGAGGTGTAAGTACTTGTCTCTGAATAGGAGCATGACTGCCTCATGCGGAGCTGCATGCCTGAAATTCACCATGTACTTACTTAAAAGTCCTGTTGCGTAGGTCCACTCAGAGCAAATAAAGAGAATCATGCTTTGGGGTTCACAGATCAAGCAGCTTCTATTACCTTCTTGAGAGGATGAACAGCAGCATTTGCAGCTACCTGGTAGGAGAAGATGGCCAGGCCTCTGAACTTTCTTTATGAACAGAAAGGAAGGATATAGTCCAGCACAGCTTTATATTGACATTGGTTTGTGGAAGTACGTGATTCAATAATGCAGCTATTTCTGGCACCATTGTGCATGGCTAAGTCCGTATTTGAGGACAAAAGCGTGCCAGGACATGGTTTCAAATACTGACCATGCTGTTCAAACTGTTATCAGGCTTTGTCCCAAACAGTGCCTGGGAACAATGGGTGACAACAAGAGCCAGGAGTGGTTCCCAGTGGGTGGATTGCAATTTTTTCAATCTGTTTTGGAAAGGAAGGAAACCTAGTTGTACCATACCATTTTGCATAAGAGACACAGAACAGATCCTATACATTTCACACAGCAGTAAAGCTGTATCTTGTTTTCTAGAATGTAATCTTGTGAAAAGACAATGGTAGCTACAATAAACTGTGAGAGAATGATCTAGAAATATTTCTCATGCCTATTCCAGGTTTCAGCTACACAAGGTGCGTGTTACACTTGTCCTTCCTACCCACTTCCGTTGCCCTCCAAAAAAGGAGATCTGTACAAGCCAAAACTCTCATTTATGTTGTAGGTTGAAAGCTTGTATGGAAACCTACAGTCTGAAATATGTTTAAGCTAGTTGTAAGAAACTTTGAGAAGTTAGAGTGGGAATGAAATCTGAACTCAGCTCAAGCAAAAGCAGTCACTGGTTGATTCTAGGAATATCTAGTTAATTGACTCTTACACCCGGAGCTGTAAAAAGTTTTCAGAGAATAAAGCCATAACCAGAGACTGGAAAGAGTTGTCTTCCACTCAACACTAATGCCCAAGGCTTTACCTAGATTAATAACACTAGCTCGCTTTTCAAAAAAGCTTTTGGACAATCAAGTCCGGATATTTATTTGGGGCAGTATAACATATACCCCCTTCCATTTCCTTGGAAATCCAACCCTCATCACTCAGTCAAAGCAGCTCTGGTGTTAGACTCTGGGCATTTACCATGGGCACTTCTTGGTGCCTCCTGCCTTGAAGAAGAATATATTCTTGGGTACATTGCTCTTAATTCCTCCAAATCCAAAGGATTTCAAATGTCACTGTAATGAAGCAGGAAAAAAAATTGGTTTTAATATGGAAAAGGTGACATTAACTATGCAGTTAGCCTGAACATGTTACTCTGGTCCTACTAATTCTTGCTTCATGAACTGTCATTGCTGCTGCTCTTCTGTTTCATACAGAAAGTTACAATACATCTTCTTTTGAACCCAAAGTCTCTTCTTCAAAGAAGGAAGTCATCATACTACTATACCTGCTCTTGCTGCTTTGACTCAGTACATATGTTATTTTTCTGCTCTCTTCAGGAGAAAAGTGTTAAGAAAGCAACAGGAAGATAGGAAATAAAACAGTGCCTCTAGAACCAGCAAAGGAGCTTGGCACATCCAAAAAGTGAAGAGGTGTCAGTAGAACAGTTCAGCAATGATTTTAAAGATGAATACATCATCATGGTCACACACTAATTCAGGTCCAGCTGGAGACGTTTTCTGCTTGTGGGAGATGGGATAGGGTGCCAGGAGATTGATTCCCAATGCTGGCTCCAGTATTTCTGGAGGGACCAAACTCAGTGATTGGACTGAAACATTAAGAAAGCTAGGGACCACTGTGTGTAGATCCAAAACATTTCCAGGCACCTCTTACAGGGGGAGTTAGCTATCCATGTAGACCAAGTCCGCAAGGACATGTGAGGACTGAGATCTACCCTCAAGCAGAAGGATTGCCAATTTCATGTTGGGAAGCCAACACAGGATCTGTCCTTCATCTGCTCAACCTACCATGTGCCCTAAGCTTGTTAGCGCAGAGGCACTAAAGTGATTGCACTGATTTTTAGTACCATGAGGAATAACAATACCACAATACACTAATAACACTGTAGGAGACTACTATTTGCATAGCGAACAGCCTTCTGTAAATATACTGAGAGACAGGTTCTTCCATGCAGAATTGCACACATCGCATTCAGTTAGTCAGACATGTTACGCTTTCTGTCATTTAAACATGCATTGCTTTGAAAGCAAGAAAATGGCTTTCTAAGATGTTTTACCACTCAACCAGAAGCTCTAGGCTCACTGCCATGCATGGCTTCACAGCATATCATAATGAAAGTCAGAGCAGGTACATGAAAATTCATTCCTTTCCTGCATTAAAAAAAAAAAAAAAATCAACTCTCACCCTTGCAAGTGACACCAGAGTTATCCCAATTGCAGTTTTCAGTATAAAAATCTTTTCCTTTTCCTCATGTTTAGGCTGTTGGGAGCTGTCATTCTTACTGTTCACCTTTTCTGAGCTCTCCCCAGCACCAGCAGTTTTCCTTTTCCTAAGAGTGAGAGTAAAGAAGAATCTGTGCCTATCAGCAGATGCAGTCTTTTAGCAGCTTAGCTCAAAGAGCTATGAAACTCAAAATGCCCACTTCCTCTCCAGCAAACAAGAAAAAAGAGAAAACCCATCTATTTATGGCTGCTAATTCAAAGGTCAATGAAAATTATCTTGTTTGTTTCCATGGGTTTTGGATAAGACCCACAGATCTTTATTTTTAGGTATGAAAGGAACTATTGCTGGCGGTTTAAAATATACTGTGACTGACTCCTCATTCATGGGTCAATACTCCTCTCTTGCGTTTGTTGCACTTTGACAATGAAAGGTCCCTTTTAATACACTCATTTTCCCCAACACACACACTAAATACTTTTTTTAAAACAGTTTTCTGGAACAACTTTTCTTTCCCTTTTGGATGAAAAAGGCTTTACTCTTCCTTCTCATAGCCCTCCCTTGTACATCTGTGCATCAGAGTCTACTGCATTTACCCTGTCCTCTGGCCGTATAGCAGAATGTCCCTGTGTGAGCAGACCATCATAGCCGTGTATGCCAGCTGTAACGTACTCTCCAAACGACAATGTCCAAAAAATGTGCTATTTTGCTCCAGTATTTTTTGCCAGGAATTTCCTTGGACTTCTGTTGTGCTGGACTGGATCAAAAGTGCCTGTTCAAGAGCAGTTCTAACAAATTAGGGACTCTTTTCTTTTTGTTAACTCTTCAAGGAGTTTGTTGGGTACTGCAAACAACATAGATAATGAGCTTTATCAGCAAGCATCTTCCCATTTATGAGAACGTACTTTTCCAGTCAAGTAAATATGTGGAAATAAGGTGCTGCTGGTGGGAAGTCACCGGAGACTTTAAATCTAATCTATATTCTCCCTCCATGGCTATCTTGCCAAACGGAAATTAGACACCCTGGGACAATTCTCGAAAACAACAACCACGAGCCCCCAGAGCATCCAAATGATATCTGAATGGATTTAAAGATTTAATAATAATAATTTATTTAATAATTATAAGGGACAACAAATATCTGAGCAGGGTTGCAGGTTTCTGTGGTACAGGAAGTAGCCATGTTGGTCACTGACTGTAATTATATATCTCAATCTTCCCTTTTTCCAACTGAGTGTTTAAGTGCACGAAGAATTTCTGTTCATTAAATACACTATTTCAATTAAAACCAATCTGGTGAAAACAGATAAACCAAATACTATAAAATACTTCTATAAAAATAATTATACAATGTTCCAGGCTTTTACAACTAGAATAAAAATAACTTAAAAATAATAATAAGCATCTCCCAACTTAATTGTTTGTGCTGTTAGCAAAGGCAAGGAGTTAGTTTCCATGGTACTCGGAGTCAGTGGATCAGTCTCATTTTCAACAGTGGCTATCATTCCAAAGAAAAATGTCCCTTTTTGTAATGGCAAGCTAGAGGCATCTATCTCCCTGCCCAGTCTTTCATCCCTCCAGTACGTAAAAAAGTGCATTTTTTCTCCTTTACACTTTTGTTGGACTGCATTCCTGTAGTCTGAGAAAACAGTGCACAAACTAAATCAAAGATAATCTGAAAATGCTTTTATAATGAACTCTTAAAAATATTTTACACCAGGGATGGGACTGAAACAATTCCTTGCAAAAAAAGTATCTGTTCCTTTCCTTATTAAAGAAGTTCTGAGCACTAACCCGTATTTCTTAGAGTTTCAAGTCATATTTTACTTCTGATTGAAGGACCAGAGACACAATTATTATTGAGCGATTCTTGACAACCTTAAGGAATCTTGGCACCAAGAAAACTGAGATTAATGGGTTTGCTCTGCTAGGACAGCTGGATGTTACAGAGAATAAAGGGATTTGTTCTGATTAAATGAGGACATCTGGTACGCTTCCTGTAGGAATTATTCTAATTCTAATAACAACAAAAGCAATACAATATATCTAGCGGGCAGATACTCTAACGAGCCAGACACTGAGTGTTGAAGACTGGATGTCATGTCAAAAGGAGATCTGTAGCAACAGCCATTGTCCAATGCCAGGGAACAAGACAAGATCACAACAACCTCCTGCCTGCAGTCCAGGCTTTTGCTACCACTGGTACAGAAAGTGGAGCTACTCTGCTGGAAAGCTACTGCCTTATTTTTCCTTCTTCCCCCCTTGCTCTCACTTCTCAATAGAGCATCATGTGAAGCAAAGACTCTGGAGACTTGGAAAGCATTTGTAATACATCCTAGTCACATCACCAGGGGCCTGACTCCTTGGGGCCAGTGGGGAAAAAGCTTTTAATCTCTGCAAATTTTGAATTTTAATTATTTCCACATTTATTTTCAGGAAAATCCAGATGTATCTGTTTTTTAGGTGTACTGAAGTTATAACACAGGGAGCATGAAAAAGTCCTACTCCTGGTGGGTGTTTGAGACAGAGGAAGGTGATTACAGGGAAATGTTTAGCCTTTTTCAGTGCAACAAACCCATGCACAAGGCCCTGGGGCCCAGACCATAGTGGATATTTGGCAAAAAAGCCTAGTAATATCACAGTTATCTACAATTCAACTCCACAATACCAGCATCCACTCCCTCCACAGCAGAAGAAAACAGCAACTCCAAAGGGACTGATATTGCAACTGTAAAATTTCCTTTCAGGAGGATGGTGCTACTTCTTTATAGCACGGATAGCACTGACTTCCTCTTTTCTACTCCTGCTAGGAAATCCTCAGCACGACTAGGAACTTTATCCACAAATAGATTACACTGTAATTATATTATTTGTATTTTATCAGATCCCCTCAGAACCAAGGGAGCATAAGAAAAGACTGAATGTAACTGCCTGCCGTTTGCATTGTTAGTTATTATTGAGTGGCTTAAATCCAGAAAAAGATAAATCTTTTGAAAACACACACAAAAACTATATAAACAGCAAAGCTAGTCAAGAGGAAGAGTTATTCTATCTAGCACACAGACATGACAACCAGGGACAGTATGAACTGGAGCCATCTCAGACTGCCTGTGGGTGCCCTGCCAGTATTAAGAGCAAAAATAGGACTCATAATACCAACATCTGACCTCCAAGACTCAAGGCAGCAGAAGTTTTTCTGCTAGCAGCTGCAAAAAAGAAGCAGAAATAAAAATAAATATTATCTAAAGCAGAGGAAAAAGCAAAGGAGAATCTCAAGGACACTGAAATATTCCTGATGTGTGTGAGAGGCACTACTTATTTACGAATAAGGGCTTTCTGGATTATTGCAGAACTGCGGAGTTATCATCACTGACCAGCACTCATTGCACTCAAAAGTACTTGGACAGAAGAGAGAGGTACTCCCTGGTTCAAAAATAAAAGCACTGGCACATGCAGGTGAACAGATGGGAAAGGGTCATTAAGGCCTGCTTCATCTGCAGTCTTTGCCTGCTGCCAGGATCAATCCAGCAGAATATTTTTTGAAAGCAAAACAAAACAAAACAAAACAAAACAAAACAAAACAAAACAAAACAAAACAAAACAAAACAAAACAAACCCCAAGCCCCTTCCTTGAGCTACACTTTATTTTGGGTTGTAGGAAAAAAATGCCACACTGTGAGGGTCAGCACTGACACCGGGTGTTCTCCACTCGGAAACATTAAATTCTCAGAAGCATAGAGTCACCAATACTGAGACTGAAAAAAAGGGAAGGGGATGGGAAAAGGGAAATCTCCACTTAGACATATACATAAAAAAGCATATCAAGGACCACAGGACTCTCTTTAGTTTCATGCTCCAGTGATCACTGTCCACTCACCCTACTCTTCAGCCTATTCCAACTCCCAGCGTCCTGCTGAGGTATCTAATTGAGTCAGATCTTGATCACTGCTGGGCCAGTCCAAGTCACCCACAGAGGATGGGATCTCCAGGTAACAATCAAGAAGAGGGCCTTTCAACATGTCTTCTGTGCGGTAGGAAAATAAGGAAATAACAGCAAATCTCATCTTGCCTGTCTGAAGCAAGCCTGAGTGTTAAAGCTAGTATCTATGGAGAGAGTAATACTTTTTCGTAGTACTCAAGGCAACAGTATCCATGGGGAGGTCAATAGCTGCAAGTCCAGATGATGAAAATGGCCAAAAGTGGAAGACACAAATGGATCCATGTAACAGGCCATCCTTTCCCTTGGACAATGCTGTAAAACCATATCTCTCCTTATCTTATCAAATATGTCACAAATAAACTCTACATTTGAAGAAACACATTCCAGTTTGATATTCTTTAGTTCTTTGACTGGGTCAATGTTACCTCTGCATTTGGACAGACAGTTTAAAAATGTATGATTCCTAGGTAAGTGTTCTAAAGCTAATCTGGTCGGTTTGGAATAGATCTCCATTATTCCCTCCTGTGAACCTTTCCACCTCTTTCTCTAGGGGATCTTTCAAATTTATGTTGCCCCTGCAGAACTTTGAAGTCAAATCATTTTAAATCACAACCTCTGGCAAGCTGCCAGGATGTAAGCTATAAGTAGACATCCTCTTAGCACAGATTCATACCTGCTGATGGGAAGGATGAGAGCTTGCAATTGGAAGTACCTCGCTGAGCTGGAACTGGAATCTTGTTTGTTCTTCAAATAGTAACGTTCATCTGCATAAAGCAAAGTATCCTGATACTGTGCACTGGGATTAGAGGACTATCAACATGATCTGAAGGCAGAGATGAGTAATTTTAGATTTCATGTCCTTGCCAGGAGCCCTTAGAGACTCCTTAGAAAGAACACCAATACAGCAGATACTTTGTGACTAACAAAGAGAAAAGTCAAACAGCCCCAGGAGTACTCTGAATATGTGATACGAGGTAATAAATGGACAAGACACATGGGAAACAGACAGGAACTTTGAAGACACGGGCTACAAAAGAAAGGTGTCTCTAATAAATAGGGTATCAAAGTCAAAGTGATAGGGAGAAGCAGGAAAGACTGAAAAATTTGCTGAATCTCATTTGTAAGTTAATCCAAACAATAAGTCCTGTCAACGTACTTAGGAAATATGGACCCTTATTTCATTCACATTCCTCCTATCCTTTCACAAATGAAAAGAGACACAGAAGGTAGGACACCAACACTGAAGTAATGTAAACAGGCTGAACAGCCACCATTTCCTTTTCAACAAGCCTAATCTGAAAGAAAAACAAAGCATATGGGCATTGGTGTAACCGATGTACCTAGAATATTTCTACCATGAAAGAACTTGAAACTTTATTGTAAAAAGATAACATTATATATAGAGGACAAGATGCCTACTGATGCCTTCACCTCCTGTTCCTTTCATGACATATGTTAGGGCAGCAGAGCTAGTAAAAAAAAAAATGAATGTCATTTCATCAGAATGTCTTACAGAACTGTGTTAGACTTTCAGGTGCTGCTTCAGTTCAGGTTACTCAGGCTGAAGATGGAAGAAGAATAACCAATTATCTGCTGAAGACCTCAGACAACATCATCTTTGGGAGAACAATGTCCTGGGACAAGAGAAACCCAAATCAGATTTCTCCTCTACATATGGCAAAATTATTACTTGATCCAGAGTCTTCAGTATAAGAACTTCCAGCTATAATGCAAAAGTCTGGACCGTTAGACTCAGGTGCCCATGGCTAGAGCTGGGACATGGTTTTCCATCTTACCAACAATTTTTACACAGTGATTTTTATTTGACTGTTCCCTGAATTAGGACAAATCATCAAAGATCTCAAGATGGGAGATATTTTCAGATAAAATAGGAAATTAAATAGAATTTTTAGGAAATTATGTGTCTTCCACTTTTGGAAGACATTAAGATTAAAAAATAACAAAGATTAAAAATAATAAAAGAATAAAAAATAATAAAATTAGAATTGAACTTGAAAAAAAATTTGCAAAGTGGTTTTAAGCAGGGGGAAAAAAAAAATATTCTCCAAACTGGTAAGTCATAGTACAGACCATCTTGAAACTTTTTGCCCATAACATATTTTTCAGAAGCTAAACATTTTTGCGAACAGGTGAAGTTTTTAAAATCAGCATTTTTAGAAATAAAGATAGAGGTCAGCAATTTTTTTCTGAAGGGTAAAGTTGCCAGGCCAAACGTGGAAGAAATATCAAGAGCTTATATCTACTAATTAACATGACAGGGGCAGGAGAAATGTTTCACAATAGAGTGAGAATCAGAAAGGAGTAAAAATTGACACATTAATTTGTCAAAAACTAGGAAAACATTGCTAGTCACATTGCATCCTATACAACTGAGTTGGTTTTGTTTGGGTTTTTTTTCCTGCTTGGAATTTTATTTTGAAAGCTGATTTTTAAAGATAACGCCAAGTAGAAAGTCTCCAAAGATGAGTTTTCTATACTGAATTGAGTCACAAAATCACCTTAGTGTCAAATCACTGGCCACTCAGGTTTCACCATATTAGCCGCTCTCCTACTCTGGTGTCCTGTGAGCCACCACCCGTTGTGGGGCAGTGCGGGAGAAGGAATAAAAAAATCACTCATCACTGAAGATGCCAAGCCGCATGTACAGGATTTGAAGCACTTACGACCTCCAGTTACTTCTGCATAATGTCATCTATTTGAAAATATGGTCACATAAGAATTTCACTGGTTTTAAAAATTAAAATCTTCATTAAATGAAAAGACAAGCTTGACAGAGGTACAGGAGTGTTCTGCTTTACTTAACTGGCTGTGGCAAGTATTCAAATTCCAGTCAGAATTGCAACAATCTCATATGCTGTCAAGAAGTACGAGTTCCCTCTGACAGAATGTACTGCAAATTTTATGAGAGATAATTGAAGCCAATTCTTGTAACGTCCATTAGAGTCCCTCTCAATCTGTCTCGTGAGGTCTAGAAGAGTGTCAGCTTTCCCGGTAAATTCCTAGGACCTTCCAAGTTCTCTCCTGTTTCCACCTTTATTAAAGTCCTTTGGTCTTTAGAAATTGTTCCTGGCACCCTTAAATCATTAATCTTTGCAAAACTTTCCTGTTCCAGTGTCTAGCAGAGAGAAGCACAAAAACTGTGTCTAACACTGTAATGAGAATAATCTATCGACGTTATGCCTCACCTCAGGCAGTGAAATGCTCTGCATACCTGGCTTACTAAAGTATTCAGAGGAAAACTGACCTTAACAATATTCTTCGTTTAAACAGCTTTATAAACCTCCTGTAGTTAGTGTCTGCAAAGAGAGGGATAGAGACAAAAGTTATAGTACAGGCAGTGTGAAGAGCACTGTTGAGATGACCCAAGGACAGAAGCAGAAAGGTTTGCAGGCACAGGGCCTCTCCTGATGCAGCTGATAGTGTTTAGCTCCAGCTCTGTTAATGGATGTAAATAAAAGTACAAAGGGTATAAGTAAAAGCTGCACTGTTTCTGAATTGTAAGTCTTGGTATTTAGGATGCAGTTACACAGTGACACTACTCTGTAAGACACTCGTGACCTTGCTGTATTCCCAGTCCTTCTTCCCATCCTGCCAAACAGCTTGATTCAACTGTCCATGAGACTACCTTGTGTGCTGCCTGTACGAAACACAAACACAGCTCAGAAAACAATCTTCCATTTTTTCTCTACTCGGTGGATTTCTTGTATCTCTGCCCCCTCAGATGACTCATAGAACAGAGACACACACATTAAGGAAAGGTTATTAGTAAGTATTCAACAGTGTGATATGCCTCAAGACACTCTTACTGTTCTTGGTGAGACTATTGACAGGTTAACATTGTCGTGGCTCGTAAAGACGCCCAGTGAGAAGCACCACACAGGCCTGCAACTCTGCAGGTTACAGATTCTGATCTCCAAATTAACAAAACCGTGTTTCAATACAATATGCAGTATTCACAAGTACGTACTATATATAAAAGGTCAAAGAGAATTGACTGAACTCCAGACTTTCATTACTAGAAAAGAAAGATTCAAAGGAAGGAAAGAAGGAAACGTAGCTGAGTGACCACATCCTTGCCAGTTTATTTGGTTAAGACATGGACAGTCAAACTAGACTTCATTTCAGCGCAAAACTCACTGCTTTTGGATTCCTGGCAGCTCCCAGTTTAGGAAGCTGCCCAAACTGACTATCTGAACAGAAATTTAACTTATTTTG
>NW_010416318.1:0-721 GCF_000710305.1 Buceros rhinoceros silvestris | reverse complement strand
GCACAGCTCTCAACCTCACAAGGGCACGCAAGCTCCTTCCCCACGGCAAGGGGGTGCCGGTGAAAGAGTCGCTGCTCTACCTCCGGGCATCACAGACCCGGGCACGGGGCGGCCGGGGCCTGCCAAGAACCCGACTCCTGGAGGGTGACCTACAGTTTAGTGCTCATTAAATTCATTCACAAAGATTGGCTAGAGGTTTTTTAAACAGTTTTCTGCAGAATCTTCTATCATCTACTTGAATTCTGGCACAAAACCAGAACTAGCAACGTTGGAGTCTATGAGGAGGATTTTTTACATAAAAAAATAATTAGATAATGGAAAATTAATAAGCAAGGGAAGAAAAAATATTTTAGCAAGTGGCATCTTCTAGTGCACGTACTGGAAAACCAGTAACTTTTACAGATTTCAGGATCTTACAACATATTCAGCAGCCCACTAGCAGACAGCGAACAGCTAGCAACACTGTGCACCTCTACACAGCGTGTTTGCGCCTCAAGAAAATTCTGCCTCCCGTAGTTTTTTGGGTAAGTTTCCCGAACGGAACAGGGCTCCGGTTTTTTCCCCCGCCTTTGCGGCAGAGACCTGGGCGCTCCTTAGTGCACCACTGAGAGCTGAACTTTGGACACAGCCACCCGCAGGGTGACAGCGGGTCGGGAACACCGGGTAACCTCTCCGCGGGGAGAGCGGCGCGGCGGTGCCGGGCGGCGGTGCCGGGCGGCGG
>NW_010416317.1:10936-12393 GCF_000710305.1 Buceros rhinoceros silvestris | reverse complement strand
CCACCCCCCCCAAAAAAATACCTACCAGCGCCTGGTGGGCAGCAGAGGACCAAAGCCGCCGGTTCACAGTCAGGAGTCTATAGTATTGCATCAAAATGAAAACCTGCTTCCGCCTCCCGGCAGCTCATCGCTTCCTCAAATGCCTTCATGTGTTTGGTCAGGTCAAAATTTTGCAAAGCCAGAAAAAATTAAAAAAATAATCATCGGTCTCTTCCAATCCTAGCAAGGTGTTGGATCTTCTGTGCCGCGGTGCTGGTCTCCTGCCTCGAACTGACGCTGCCTGCCCTGCAGTGATTTCTCATTGGAAAAAAACGACAAGGTGTCCCGATGCTTCCTTTTTCGTATGGCTCCTACACATCTGAAAGCTTTCTTGAGTGAGGTAACAAAAGTTAGGCTTTCAAGCAAAGTACATGGTACGTAAAGTGTCCTGATGAACCTGCACAGCCTTTGCCAAGGCCTGGGGGTCTCTGCCGTTGCTCTGTCCAGATATATGGCTGCCCTCACCACTGAAAATCAAGGAGATCACGGTGTAATTATTTCGTATTTCCCCCCCAGGAACACTGAGAAACCCCCCTGGGAGATCGTGGCCCGTGAGCGCTGGAGGCAGCTCCCCACAGTGCACAGGTATGCTGCGTGTGGCTGCGGAGATCCCGGTAAGGTCCAGACACCCCAGACCCGGGATGGGATTTAACCCTCCTTCACCCCCAGCTTCGACCAGGCTGGGACCCAGGAGGACGCAGCTCCATGGGGGTCTCCCTCACGTAAGGCTCTGCTGCCTCACTGCTCTGACACAGGCACTGCCAAACACCAAGCAGAGTCTCGTGTGCCCTGGGGGGGTACTGGGGAGAGCGGGACCTGGGCTTGGCATAAATGGTGCAGAGCGCAGGGCGGGTCCCATCCTGGTTTCAGCCGGGATGGAGTTAATTGTCTCCCCAGGAGCTGGTTCTGTGCAGTGTTTTAGATTTAGGGTGAGAATAACATTGGTAACACACCGATGGTTTAGTTGTTACCAAGTAGTTTACACTAAGCCGAGAATTCTTCAGCTTCTCATGCCCTGGCAGCGCGAAGGCTGGAAAGACCCAGCCAGGACAGCTGACCCGAAGCGGCCAAAGGACCGTCCCACAGCACAGAAGGTTGTGTCTGGCACACAAACTGGGGGGGAGTGGGCCGGGAGGGGCTGATCCGCTGCTCGGGCATCAGTCAGCAGGTGCTGAGCAACTGCACTGTGCATCGCTCGTCTTCTCTTGGGTTTTATTTCACCGTTAACTTCCTTTTCATTACAATTATGATACTTCCGTTTTATTTCAATGATTAAACTGTTCTCATCTCAACCCATGAGTTTCACTTGGTTTTGACTCTCTTCCCCAACCCATGGCGGGAGAGTGAGCAAGTGACTGCCCGATGCTTAGCTGCTGGCTGGGGTTAAACCGCGGCAGCACGGGGTGCTGATGCCCCCC
>NW_010416317.1:9985-10325 GCF_000710305.1 Buceros rhinoceros silvestris | reverse complement strand
AGGCAGCCTGGGCTGTGGAGGCACCCAGCTTCCCTCACTGGAGAACTCCTGACGTGTGCAGGCACCATGAGACAAGGCACAAACAGGCGTTAACGCCACCCAGCCGCTGCCCCAGGCTCCCCGCGGAACCGGCCCAGCTCCCCGCTGTCCTCATGGTGGGGAGAGGAAGCCAAAAATCCTCCCTGGCGGAAGCAGCTGGAGATTGAGCGAGTGCCATTTTTTCCGGCACGGTTTCTGACTAATCTTGGCTGCCTGCAGAAAGGCAGCTGCAAAGCAGCTCCAGGGAGGGCTGGCCCCAGCTCTCCCACTCACGGCCAGACAGCAGGGCCCTGCTGACAAC
>NW_010416317.1:9400-9838 GCF_000710305.1 Buceros rhinoceros silvestris | reverse complement strand
TGACAACCAGGCGCCCCAGCGAGGCTGGCACGCTCAGACGCCAGCTGACGAGCTGCTGAATTGGCCGCTCTGAAGAAGAACAATCTCATCACCAATCCCTGGCTCCAGGAGAGAAATCAAGTATGTGCCACGGAACGCAGCAGTGGTGCTGACCTGGCACCTGCTCGCCAAACCCCCACCGCGGAACCGCCCCCAAAGCTGCTGCCAGAGGGAGGCTGTGACAGGGCCGGGTCAGATGCACAAAAACACCATCTGTTTTAAACTGGGAGAGGGAGATTCAGACCCGAGAGGAGGGAGAGGTTGTTTCTGCTGGGGGTGGTGAGACCCTGGCACAGGCTGCCCAGAGCAGCGGGAGCAGCCCCATCCCTGGCACCACCCCAGGTCAGGCTGGCCCTTGGGGCTCTGAGCCCCCTGCTCTGGGTGCAGATGTCCCTGCTC
>NW_010416317.1:9058-9377 GCF_000710305.1 Buceros rhinoceros silvestris | reverse complement strand
GTAGTGGTGACCCCTTGGCCCGGGCTGCCACAAGAGGTGGGAGCAGCCCCATCCCTGGCCCCATCCCAGGTCAGGCTGGCCCTTGGGGCTCTGAGCCCCCTGCTCTGGGTGCAGATGTCCCTGCTCCCTGCAGGGGGCTGGACTGGGGCAGCTCGGAAGGTCCCTTCAACCCAAACCAGTCTGTGACTCTGTGATTCCAACCTGCAACAGCCTCCGAAGGAACCAGCAGCACCTCAACAGCCAGCCCCGTGGTGCAGTACCTGAATGCCTGCGTGACTGCACAGGTAGAAGTCGAACTCAAAGGGGTGGGTGATGTTTG
>NW_010416317.1:6747-8981 GCF_000710305.1 Buceros rhinoceros silvestris | reverse complement strand
GAATAGAAAGAGAGCTCCAGGCGCTGCAGGGTCCAGTTATTTCCAGCGGCCCAGAGCACCATCCGTAGCACACCTGCCCTGCACCAGGGCCATGCAGGGTCCCCATCTCAGTGTGACAGTACAATGCAGAGCCGCTCTCCCAGTGCCCGTTAAGGGGGACAGAAGCAGCTCACCCGGCTCCACTCCCTGCCCAAACAGGCTCCTGGCATCTTCTGCCAGCATCAACACCAGCCATGCCACGGAGAAGGACAAATGGCATCGAAGGACAGCAGGCAGGGTGAGGGCTGGGCACTGCGGCAACAGGGATTGAGGGAGCGAAACTCCAGAGGTCTCTGCAGAGCGTACACTGGAGTCTCTGCCACGAGACCCTGGGCCTTTTGCACGCTGATCAGAAGCTGTCCTTGGTTCCCAAGATTAAATCTTCGTGCTCAGGTAGAGCCAGAGTCTGGTTAGACCAGATCTACCCACAAAATTTAGATCAAATCTAGGGAAAGCTACAGCAAAAGCTATTGCACAGCACACGTGAATGGCACAGGGGTCTTCATCCTGTCCCATCAGCGGCTGCAGCCACCACCAAAACAACAGATGTTTTCAAGCTGACCGAGGCTATTTCGAGGGAGTCACCAGGATCATCAGCACCCGGTAACTCAGAATAACGCCCAGCAGCTGCCAGGCTTTCCAGAAGCAGCCTAATCCGCACGCATGGAGGCGGGAGTCAACCGAGCAGCACGTTTCACTCACGAGAGAGCTCTCTGCCTGCCAGCGGGGAGCTGCCCCCTGGTAAAGCCAGGGCTGGCTCTTCCCAGAGGCTGGGGATGAAACAGCCGCCACCGGTCCCGGCCCCCCGCAGCGCTCACCCTCTCGTTCTTGTCTGCGCAGAAGAGCCGGGTGTGATGCCTTTTCTGGACGACGATGTAGGTGATGCCAGGCTGGTAATCCTTCTCCAGTTTGATGCAGGCGTCTCGGATCGCCAGGAGCTCGTAGTGAAGGATCTGGTGAGACAAGGGCACCGTGAGGGGACACGCCATCCCCCAGCCATGCCTGCGCTGCCTCAAGGAGCCCCGCAGGAGCCGGTGCAGCCACGCTGGCCAACAGGGATCCGAGGGGTCCTCACCTGTGGGAGCTGCCCCTCGGGAACACCGTCACGGTAGAAGATGATCCTGGTGGGTTTGAAGCGGGTGGATTTGTAGAACTGGATGAGGAGCTCCCTCACCATGTAGGACAAGTCCTCGATGATCTCCTGGCGAGGACGCTGCACGCGCACAGTGGCACAGTACCGGCTGGGGTGGGCATCCATGCTGCCCACAACCTCACCTGTGGGAGCTGCCCCTCGGGAACACCGTCACGGTAGAAGATGATCCTGGTGGGTTTGAAGCGGGTGGATTTGTAGAACTGGATGAGGAGCTCCCTCACCATGTAGGACAAGTCCTCGATGATCTCCTGGCGAGGACGCTGCACGCGCACAGTGGCACAGTACCGGCTGGGGTGGGCATCCATGCTGCCCACAACCTGCAGCGACAGGCCCAGGAGTTACAACGGGAAGGGCTGGGGGGATGTGGGACATCCCTGGCCTCTGCCTGCTTCCAACACCCACAGCTGGCCATGCTGCCCACAACCTGCAGCGACAGGCCCAGGAGTTACAACGGGAAGGGCTGGGGGGATGTGGGACATCCCTGGCCTCTGCCTGCTTCCAACACCCACAGCTGGCCGTGGGCAGAGCACCCGAGCTCACTGATCAGGGGACGGGGCAGCACATGCTATGCAGGCAACTAGCGCCCAGAAGGGACATCCCTGGTCATGGCCACGTCCTGGTTTCACATCTGACGTATCCTCTGCAGCGTTCCAGAGGTTTCCAGCCAGACAACTTGGCTGGTGCCACTGAGCAGCGTGGCTGTGGGGGCTGCTGCTGCTCTGCTCCCGTTTCACTCCTTCTGCCTCACAGCGAAGGGGTGAAGGGGGAGTGGGGCCACCCTTAATGCCTGCCTAAGTCCTTCTCCTTCCACCCCATCCCTCACCTGAGAGGTTTTTGGCTTCCACAAAGGACTGCGTGACCCCAGACCCTGATCTGCTGTTTTCATCTGAGCAGTGACACCCCCAGGGTACAAACGCCCCACCAGCTGCTGCCATGTGGCTGCTGTCAACAGCTGCTGCTGAGCTCTGTGACACAGCACCAGGAGCTCTGCTGCCGCCCATCCTCACCCCTCTGACTGAAGCCCAGCTGCCCTGCCTGCCCC
>NW_010416317.1:4306-6716 GCF_000710305.1 Buceros rhinoceros silvestris | reverse complement strand
ATCCTCCCCCCTCTGACTGAAGCCCAGCTGCCCTGCCTGCCCCGGGCTGTCCAGGAACCCTCTGCCTGGAAGATGAGAGAACCGGGGCAGTGTCTACACCAAGCACCTGCTGCCACCACGTCCCTGCCCTTGCCTGGTTGTGGGCCCCAGAGCCACCCCAGGGACAGGGCGTGGTTGAGTCACTGCGCGGCAGCCGCTGAGCAGGGAGTTCCCGTCACAGCAGGGGACACCTCAAAGATGTCAGGGCCACAAGCAGCCGTGACACAGAGCTGGGGGCAGAGCGTGAGTCATGGGCAGCAAAGCAGGTGCTGGCCCACGCTGGGAGACAAATGCCCGGCTGCTTTGCTGCACCGTGTGCACCACAGCCCATCCAAGCCTCCCAAGCAGAGGGGAAGCACGGCAGAGCCCACATCCCGCAGCAGCCAGCCTGCTGCCCTGCCTCCAGCAACCATTCCATTTGTGTTTTGCAAGCAGAGCTCTAGGGTCTGGGCTGCTCCTCCCGAGCTGGGGAGCACAGCAGAGAGGTTTCCTTTGCCCTCAGCCACGAACCCTATTCTATTGCCTCATTAACATCACAGACAAGATCGAGGCCTCCTGATGGCTCTGCCCATCTCCTCCCCTGCAGCTTCATAAAAACAAAGGGAACAATCCCCACCATGGTCCGGCACAGAAAACCACAGATGTTTTGAGAGGGGAAGTGCTGCTGCCAGGAAACAGACTGTTCTGTTCCTCCCACACCTACAGCAAACAGCCCAAAGCATTTCCCAGCCCCTTCTAATCAAGAAAAAAACCACTCCGACGACGACGAATTTGCATGCCAAGGAAAACCTGAGCTGTGAGTCCTGGAAAGCAAAGAACTTAATAGGAAAATGCTGATGTGCTTAATTAAAACAGATGCTACAAGAGCCTGACACCTGCCTCCACTGCACCGAGCACCAGGCGACTTCGTCCCAAAGCCTGATGAAGGGCATGAGCTGCCACCCAGCCTCAGTGGCATGCCAGCGGTGCTTCCCTCGATGGATGCTCATCACTGGAGGCGAAGGCAAATCCTCCTCCTCAAAAGGCTCAGAACAAGCCCAGTCACTCCAGTTTCCCTCCAGATCTGCCACCTGGGGAAGGTCCCTCCCTGGACTGCACTTGCAGGGCAGGGATGCCCGGGGACGCCGGAGCTGCTGTGGGGTCCAGCACATCACCAGCCCCATCTACTGGCAGCTGCCAGCTCTCCCAGCGGGTCTCAAAACTGCAGCTCCAGTGGCATCAAAACACCCGGCAAGGCGCAGGGCCACCCTGAGAAGTGCCACCCAGCAGTGGCACAGCCCCTCTGCGGACACACCAGTCCCGTCCCAGCTCCTGCTGTAAGTCCCTGAGGGCTCTCGGGGAACTAAGGCTGGCACCGGGCAGGGAACTTACAGCTGTGATGGAGGGTTTCTTCCCATCTCCCGCTGGTGGGTGAGTGACGTCGGCGCCGAGGAAGATCACCGGCTGCTGAAAAACGGCAGAGCTGCGGGAAGAGAAGTGAAGGCAGCAGTCAGTCTGCCAGGGCCGACTCGGGGTGATGCACAGCACAAGGCAGGCGAGCAGATCACACAGAGGAAGGCTCCCGACCCCCGGGCGCTGGCCTGGGCACGTCACCAGCTCTTTACAAGGCGAGACAGGCTGCAAGCCGCTATTTCAAAGAGCTGCTCCACGCAGCTGCCCACAGACCCTCGCTTCCCCTATGAAGGTAAAGCCAGGCAGGCAGAAGTGCCAGGGACCTGGGAAAAGAGCCCCCAGATATGAGGCAGCAGCCATACGAACCGCTGGTGAGGCACAAGGATGTTGTTGATCCCGCCAAGCTTGACGTTGATCTTGAGGCAGAGATTGGACAGGGTCTGTGGGGAGGTTTTCACCACGTTCTTGACCTGGACGCATTGTGTGGCCATTCCCAGGAGGGTGTCCCCAACGCGCTTCACCTCGGCTGCGGGCAGAGGAAGTGGGTGAACACACAGGCCATCGGCAACGCACCGATTCCAGCAGCATCCCTGGAAACGGGGAAAGAAATGCCGGCGGGAGGAGCAGAGCCAGCCCTGTTGAGCCAGAGCAAAGATCCCCCCAGTCCCTGCTCGCCCCCGCCCCAGACACACCATACACCGGCGTCTTCCCTGGCAGGATGACGATGATGAGCTGAAGCCCCGAATAGGTGTTCTTGAGGTGTCGGAACATGGGCTCCACGCTGTCTGCACCCTGGGCGTACTTGCAGAAGCAGGGCTGGCCCTGGATCGGCATCCCCGCGTCCTTCGAGATCTTGCGCAGCTGGTCCGTGAAGTTCCTGTGCCCGGGAGGAGAAGCAGTGAGCCCCAAGCCTTTCTGCACCACCGCTCTGCCACGCTCCCGGCCAGTGAGCGAGGAGAGCCCCACGGCTGGAGAGCTG
>NW_010416317.1:482-4198 GCF_000710305.1 Buceros rhinoceros silvestris | reverse complement strand
CCCACGGCTGGAAAGCTGCGGCACCGGGCAGAAACGGGGCATCACATCACCTCGCCTGCGGCTTTACAGCACCCAGCAAGTGCATGGCATGGGAAACGCAGGACCAGCTCGTGTTAGAGCTGAACTGTCCCCCCGTGATCCCCTCTGAGCCGGGCACTGACTCCCCCTGAGGGACGGAGCTGTGAGCCGTGCTCCGTCAGAACGCTGGAGGAGGGGGGAGCAGATTTGCTGCGTCTCCAGGTGATCAGCGAAGCTGCTGCAAGCCTTCGCCTATCAGACCTGGCACAGTGCTCCCCACGCTCCAGAGTCTGGGATGGTCAGGGGTAAACCTGACGCAGGGAGAGCCCAAGGGAGCACGGGGCTCCCAGCTCTGCCCCAAAGCGGCACAGCAGCAGCATGGAGACACTCCCCCCTCCACCCAGTTACTGCAGACTTTGAGCTGCTCCAAACCACCCCAACTGCCAACCGTGCCAAGCACCTGGCAGAGGCACTCAGTGCCCACCTGATAAATCTGCTCTCAGGCAGGAGAAATGCAAGACCCCAGCAGAATCCAACTCCAAGGTGACTATTTCCCTTAATCAAGTCAACTGGCCCCGCTCTGCATCACTTTGCTACCAAAGCAGAGAATGTGTGAGCCACCAAAGCAGAGAATGTGTGAGCCACCAAAGCCCTTCGCAAAGCCCAAGACTCCTCTGACATAAAACCCCATGGTGAGCTGGTGTCTGAAATAAATGACTTTATTTCAGACCAAACATCGGGGACGCTCTTACTTAGATGTCCCTCACAACCCCATCTCCGAGGAGATACAGCTGCAAAGAGTTCAGCTTTCGGGCTGGCAGTATGAGATCGCGATACTGCAGCGACCCGAAGCCAAGAGCGGATGGAGGAGGGCCGGACATGAGCTCACATGGTGCTCAGCCCAGCCCCGCGGGCTTTGCGATGGCTTGGGAACTGCCTGCAGCCAGGACCAAGGCGGGCACCCTGGATAAACTAATGGAAACAAGACTGGGTGCCCAGTCTGAACCGAGAGCACGTTTGTACCACAAGCAATTCAGATCCAGCGTTCGCAAGGGACATGCAGCCTTAGGCTGGGAGCAGCAGGGTGGCCGCGCCACAAGCCACCACCCCACATCCCCTCACCCACGCGGGGGCTGCCCCTCTCCTTACTTCAGCACCTCCTCTCGGCACTGCTTCTGCGGGGCAAAGCAAGCAATGGCCCAGACTTTGATCTCAATGCCGTTGTAGAACTGCTTCCCTCGCATGTCCCACACGCCTTGGTTGGGAGTTGCAATGGCCCGGTTCTGCAAGGCAAACAGTCGGTCAGAGCGTCCTGCCTGGCCCCATGCCGGCAACCCCGGGAGCACCCGCGCGTGCCGTGGTGGGGCTCCCCACCACAAAGCCGCATGCCCTCGCTGGAGCCAGCTCCCTGCACTGCCAGCGTCTGCTGCGGTGTCTGGTGAGGGGCAATCGACAACCTCAGCTCCTCAAAGGTGCTGGAAAATTCATCCAGCATGATGCTGGCTGGAACCAGGATGCTGGAGCATCCCTCTCCCCTTCACCTCACTTTTTTGTCACCAAGTGACTCTTGGCTGCAAATTTCAGAACCATTGTATCACAAAAAAACCCAAACCAACCACTCTGTGATAAAAATTGCAGCTCTAACTACGAACATGGAGGTAGCACAAGCTTTGCCCAGAAACAGCGTCTTCTGGAGTGGAAGCGCCTCTGCAGAACGCGGCCCCCCCAGGCAGCGCAACCCCCTTACCCTGCCTCCGTACTGCAGAATGGGCGCCGGCAGGACCCTCCCCGTCACCTCCGTCATGTCATCCTTCACTTTGATCCCGAACTCCTGGATGTACGGATCGAGGTTGTAGCTGGCGTTCTTCATCTGCAGAGGGAAGGAAGAGCCACAGGAGGGACTGAGACCAACTGCTGCAGCCCACGCGCTTTCAGCTGGCCAGGAAAGGCGGGCAGCTCACGTCCTGCTCTCTGCAGAGCTCTCCGTATGGGCAGGGCAAGCACTTTAACAGGGGGCCAAACCCTCTCCTCCAGGCTGACCCTCGGGGACCTGACTTTTGAACTCGCTGACTACCAGAGCCGAGAGCAGAGCCTGCTCCTGAGAGTTACAGCTCCAGTGGGAAGGTTTAGACTGGCAAGAGACTGTAATCAGGAGCGCCAGAAGTAAAGTCAAGAGTCCCTAGCTTCGAGAGCCCAAGAATACCAGTCAGGGTAACACTGGCACCATTAACCAGCTCCTGCCTGGCCGCTGGTGGAGCTGGGTTCCCCTGGTCCACCCCAGGCTGACCCGCAGACAGGTCCCGCATTGCAGCCCCACACTGCACAGCACCCACATATGCCCAGAGCCGGGGTCACCTCTCTAATCTATTTTCCCATTTTTAGTTCCAGCTCCCTTGGGGTCAGGTTCCACCAGCGTGAGGACCTGGCTTTGCTGCACACGCGTTTCCACAGTCAGTCTGAGCTGAGCTCCTCCACCCAGCTGTCCGTAACACACCCACAGGTACCACTGGCTGGGGACTCAGCGACCAGGGGGGGATCAAACCAAGCCATTAACCCCACCAGCATCTTCTCAGCAGCTGAGGAGCAGGACCGCAAGGTTCATCACGGACACAACACTGTAAGCTGCCATCAGAGCCACAGCCCCAACCCCATCCCTCCCAGGGACTCATGCCACGTACCAGGCGACTAATTTCCTCCTGCCTGTCCGGGGCAGACCTGGCTGTTGCTTTTATCATGGTTGACGTCTGATTGTCCGTGAGCTTCTTGATGCACCGCTGCCCTGCCACGATGTTGCACACCTGCAGGGGAGGGGACAGACAACAGCCAGGCGTTAGGGACAACGAGACACGGGGACAGCAGCTGCACCGCCCCGCGGGCATGGCATGGCATCGGGCCCCGCAGCCAGGCCCAAATGGGGGGGACCGAGCCTGCAGCTGCAGGGAAGCGGCACTTCACAGCGGGGTCTCTTCCCTCACTTGTGAGAAGTGACTCTTGCCGGGTTAACATCGAGGTGACTAGTGCCCACGATGCACGAGCTGCAGCTGCTGCCCACATCTGCCAGCAACGGGCACTTGCCTTTGCAACGCACGGTGCCCAAGAGCCGGGTGCCCCACGGCACAGCCCCCACTCACCTCCAAGGGCAGGTACGTGTGCTTCTGCTCCTGGCCAACCTGGAGGCAGGGCAGGTGGGGGTACTTCAGCTGCAGGTTGTATTTCTGCTTGAAGTACTGAGCCACGGTGCACTCCACCGTCTGACCGCTCTCCAGCTGCAGGGGAAACCTGGCAGAGGCAGGACACGAGGGGGCACCCACTCAAAACAGGCACTTCCAGAGCTCACACACGACTTGCTCTGGCCGGGAGGAGGGATCTGGCAGGCTCCCCCTCCCAGCTCCCATCAAAGACAATGAAAAGCAGCCCGGTGGTATTTTCAGAAGTGGAGTCAGGAGCACTCCAAGCCCGGCGTGGGACGGAGGTCCCTAAATAAAGCTCTCCCTCGCTAATCCAGCTAATCAGGGCAAATGTTTATTGCAGGACGTGCCACGCGTGCCACTGCCAGGTACAGAAATACAGCACGTTGGCATGCGGGAGGGCTTCGGAGCCGGCTGCCCGCCCTGGAGCTGCAGGGAAAGGGTCACCGGCCTCTCCCGTGATGGGGCAGCGTCTCTGGGGGGGGCAGAGGGCAAGGGGCCGGCAAAGAA
>NW_010416317.1:0-357 GCF_000710305.1 Buceros rhinoceros silvestris | reverse complement strand
GAGTGCAAGGGGCAGGCAAAGACATCAAACATCCCAGTGTCAGGGCTGAGGGGTGCCACGCCACGGCCTCACGCAGCACCAGCTGCTCTGGCTCCACAAAACGCAGAATTGACCCGATATTCCTTATGCAGCCAAAATTAGACAGCTGAGCCAGCCCAAATGCTCTGGAGAGGCGTCACATTCCTCCCGCGCCCGCCAAGCCCCGGGGCTGGGAGCTGGGACGTCGGGAGCACAGGGGGAGCAGGGTGCAGGCGGTGACAGGAGCAGGAACCCCAATGAGACAGACCCGGAGACAGGGTTGTGCCAGGAGGAGACATGGCTGTGGCGAGGGAGGTGCCCTCCCTTCAGCAGGGGCTC
>NW_010416316.1:1201-1507 GCF_000710305.1 Buceros rhinoceros silvestris | reverse complement strand
TAAAAACCCTCCTTGTCCTGCTGGAAAACCCCCGGAGGCAGCAAGGCCACGGGCACCTTCCACCAGCTGCCTCAGGGGCTCCTCGCCCTCCACAAAGGCGTCGAGGATTTGGCACAGAGTAGCTGCGAGCATGGCCCGGTCGAGAGCCTCCAGCTCCTCCCGCATGGCGTGACGATCCTCCTCCAGGCTCTGCCCTGGCCGTCCCTCCTGCTGGCTCCTGCGGCGGCAGATGCTCTCCCGCAGCTGCAGCAGAGCCCAGCAGAGTTCTCCCAGCTCCAGCCTCAGCTCGGGAGCGGAGGGGTCCGC
>NW_010416316.1:461-963 GCF_000710305.1 Buceros rhinoceros silvestris | reverse complement strand
GCACTCCTGTGCTGGGAGAACGTCCCGTGCCCGTCCCCCGGCTCCGTGCCGCCTGTGCTGTCGACGCGCAGGGACGTGAGCTCTGTGACGGTCCTCTCTGTCAGCTGGAACATGTCAGCTTCGAAGAGGTCGGCTTGCCGATCCCAGGGGAGCTTCAGACCGCCGGGCTTGGCGGCCTGCAGCAAAGGGACGCACCGCTGAAGGAGCTGCAGGGTTTGGGCCAAGCTCTTCCATTGAGGACTGTCCTGGAGCTCCTCGAGGCGCTTTGCTGTCAGGTCACTCAGCAGGAGCAAGGCCTCGGAAAAGGTCCGGAAAGCGGCCAGCAGCGCTGGCGTGTCCCCTGCGCCCCGCAGCACGCCCAGACTCTGCAGGAGCCAGCTGGCAGCCTGAGCGATCCTCCTCGCCCCTGCACCATCTTCGACCTGGAGGATCTAACAGAGAAGAAGGGCTTTGGGTGACCAACCAGCCATTGCTCCAGCCAGAGGTTCACCCCAGCCCCTTG
>NW_010416316.1:0-435 GCF_000710305.1 Buceros rhinoceros silvestris | reverse complement strand
TGCGGTCGGGCAGCCTGAGCGAGCCTCCTCGCCCCTGCACCATCTGCGCCCTGGAGGATCTAACAGAGAAGAAGGGCTTTGGGTGACCGAACAGCCATTGCTGCAGCCAGAGGTTCACCCCAGCCCCTTGCTGGTGCAGAGCAGCTCCCGGCCCTCGCCTCCGCTGTGTCCCAGCACTGTCCCCCTCTGTTGTTACCTGCATTGTGAGGCCCCTCTCTGCGGCCGCAGCCAGCTCCGCCCTGGGACCGGGGTTCTCCGGCTGTTCCTGGAGCTTGTGGGCTGCCACGATCACGCACCTCCCTGCTGGGACTCGGGACTTGGCCGCGGGACCCGTCTCCGCCTTGAGCACCTCGTCGCTGGACTCCTCGGCCAGCCTGGAAGAGAAGCTCAGCTCTTTGTCAGTGTGGCACACACTGCTCTGGCGCTGTGTCCCCT
>NW_010416315.1:0-244 GCF_000710305.1 Buceros rhinoceros silvestris | reverse complement strand
CCTTCCAGACATCTCGTATAAGGCTGATGAAATATTCAGCAAATGTCCTAAAGGAGCAATAGGCACCAAGTGGGAGGCGGCACACGAAACTCTGCCTCAATTTACCTGCACACACAGGGGAAAGGCAAAGGAAAAATTCCACACTCCCAAGAAAAGAAAGGCGAGAAAAACTATTGCGAGACACTTACCGCGGGAGCGGCGTGGTGGGCGCTGTCAGGGTCCTCTCCGAGCAGCGGCGCGGGCT
>NW_010416314.1:1847-11273 GCF_000710305.1 Buceros rhinoceros silvestris | reverse complement strand
CGGGGCGTCCGCTGCTGCTCCGGGTCAGCTTCGGAGACTGCTGTTCTGATGGCTGTCACTGTCCCCGAGGCTGGGGATCTCGCTCTCCCGCACACCCAGGAGAGGGCTCATCCGAAGAGCTGAAAGGCAGCGAGCGGTACCGGAGTCTTTTCTTGCCCTTCCCCTCCACTGCGTCGGCGGACAGTGCTTCCTCTGCGTTCCTGCGAGGAGAAAACTCGGCAGAGAAAAAGGGGGAGGAAGAAAAACGAGAGGGAAGGAGAAGAAAGTTGTTTGACTTGCAGAGGTGAAGCTTTCCGGTGGCTCCCACTGCACTTTGCACTGGAGACCTTCAGTCTGCCCGAAGCTGGAGGATGGAGACAGAGCGGCCGCCCGAGCTCACAGCAGTGCCCGTCGGGGGGAATGGGAGCCCGCAGCTGGTGCCAGACACAGCCCTGCTGCCCTCGGGGCGGGGCACGGCCATGTTCATTGTCCGGTGCGTGATCCCTTCACTATACCTGCTCATCATCACTGTGGGCTTGCTGGGCAACATCACCCTCATGAAGATCTTCATCTCCAACAGTGCCATGAGGAGTGTGCCCAATATCTTCATCTCCAGCCTCGCTGCTGGTGATCTGCTGCTGCTAGTGACCTGTGTGCCTGTGGATGCCTCCCGGTATTTCTCTGAGGAGTGGCTTTTTGGGGAGGTGGGCTGCAAGCTCATCCCTGCCATCCAGCTCACCTCCGTTGGTGTGTCTGTCTTCACTCTCACTGCCCTCAGTGCTGACAGGTAAGAAAGTGGACTGCCCCTTCACAGGTCTCTACAGCTCAGGCTAAGGATAGCCAGAGCTGGTGTGAAAGGTAAAACACACCTCTGGTAAGGTATCCCTGGTTTGCAACCCCGTCATTCCAACTTGTGAGGTGCCCGTGCTTCTCCTTCCTTCACTGACTCATGGCAAGTTTGGCACTAACTTGTGTTAAAGGGTTTCTGGAAATGGGTGTGCCTAGGTCGCTAGGTTCCAGGGTGTCAGCTGCAAGAACTGGGTTTAGTTCTGTCTTCTGCACCTTTAGAATGGTCCTGTAGCAGACTGTGTATTGAAATCTTATTCACTGGAGGAGGGTTTTAAACTAAACCTGACCCATGCCAACCCACAGTGGTATGTCACAGGCAGCGAGCAGCTTAACCAAGTCAAGCACAGAGGTATTTTTAATCAATTTGTTTCTTTGTGCTGAGAAAGTATGTGTGTGACTGTCTTTGTGTGTGTTTGGGTGTGTTTGTGTTCTGGTAGAAGAGCAAGTTACTAGAAGTGTCTGCCAGAACTAGTTCAACCTTTAGGAATTCAGAGGCACTAAGCTGTTCTGTTGTGAGCTTTAAACTTTTGTTCAAACTATTCGTTCTGAACCCATAAAGAGGAGAAAAAAAGAAAAAAGAAAAAAGAATCCCCCCCCCAACAAACTAGAAAGTAACACTTCCATCTCTGATACTTGTCAAATTAGGAAGAAACATACAGCCAGACCTTAAGTTTCCCCCCCCCCGCCAATTACTATAAATGGGTACTTACAGGGTTTATAGCAGCTGGATGGCTGTTGGACTGTGCTTCAGGCGCTGAAAGACAAAATATTGCAGTGTAATTGGAACCTATCTTTCCTCCCTTATCTAGGCAATTTTTTTTTTCTAGCCAGAAGTGGAAATGTTTAACTCCTTCTACATAGCAATTACCTCATTTTCTTTTCTTGGATTTTAAGCTGAACCAATGCATTTTATTTGCGCATGGTGTAAAAGCTTGAGTTTGGTGATGAATCTTCACACTTACGATAATGTTTCTTTAAAACTTCTAATTCATTTTATGTAGAGTATAACTGTAATTTATTTCTTATTTTTAGCCAGTTCAGTAAATTGTTTGATTCTGCCTAAGAGTAGTCTTCAGCAGTCATCAATTTCAGTGGTGTTTCAATAAGGACTTAAAATAATTGTGTATAAAGACTTTGTAACTTATGAAAATGGATTTTGTTTTTGAAGAAGAGCTTGCAAAACACACCTTAAAGTGAACACCTGTAACTCTCAGATTACCTCAGTTAAAGAGTGTGTCATAAACTGTCCTTGGAGAGCCAAGCAAACCTTGCTGTTTTCTTTCTGCTCTCTTTTGGTTGTTTAAAAGAATGACTGTAGTACCTTACTTCAGAGAGGAAGTTACTGTTACAGGAGATCATATCTCTAGTGAAATATAATGTGAGGCAATGCTGGTGGTTTAACATTTAAGGATTCATTCATTTACTTTTTATATACCTTCAGAGCATTTTTGTTTGTTTTTTCCATATAATTTTATATTCTTCTTTTAATATCAATAAAAATTCAAGAAGTAATAATGCTGAATCTGTTTACATTGACTGCATTTAGAATTACACATCCTAGAAAGCAGCAACAGATGGTGTGCTGTGACCATATAAAGCTCATAATAAATACTTTCCTCCAGCAATTTGGAGCCCACAGTATAAACAAATAACAGAAATGGTTATACTAAGAATTTAACTACTCTATTTCTTTAAGCTCTGCAGTTACATTTTTCGGTTACTGAGAACTAAAGCCATTTCTTTTTCAGTCAGAAAAGCAGCCATTGACTTCAGAGACCAGTGTCTTGTCTCCTAGGGACCCAAGTCATCTCTGAGTGAAGCTGGCTGGACTCTCAGTGGAGAATCTTTTTTGTATGACTTTTTTGTATGACACTTGTGTTGAACTAAAGGGGAGGCACTGGTGTGGAGGCGGGTTTGTCACACTAATTTGTAGCCAAATACTAATGGGTGTCATCTTGACTAGATCAGTTATGGGTAATTATGCCAGCAGATCAGGAGTGGTGTCAGTGTCCTGCATCTAAGAGGTGCTGAGGAGGCGAGGTCTGGCTGGGGGCAGTGTTTTCTCCAGATAAGCAAATCTAGCATGGCTTGGAAGCAGTGATACTGCTAAAAAGGCTCCATTGTAATCCAGTACGTATTTGGTCTATTAGTATCTTCTCAGTGAGCCTTTCACAGATAACGCTCAAGGTACATTTTAATATACGATCACTAAAACCTTTCCTTCCTTTTACTTCCTATTGCCGTAGGACTGTATAGAACTTCAGACATTGATTACATTAAGGAACAAGTTTAGAAATATTTGGAGTTTGTTACAGTATGCCAGTGTGAATTAGGGTAAGGGAAGTTGTCTTGGTTTCCACGGTGTAATTAGCACTTATTTATCTGGAAATTCTGCATGGTAAATTACATGTGTGTGATACATTTAACAAGAATGGCTATAGAAGCAATAAACTCTGAACTATTGTTACTTGAAAACTGAAGATATAAGGAAGAAAAAGTAGTATTCTTTGCAAACATATCTTTTCTGAAGTTGCTTTATTTCATAGGGCTTTTTGTCACGGAAGTCCCTTTTAGCATCATCAGTGCTTTCAATGTGACAAATGTGCACCTTCCACCTGGAAACTTTATTACTTAGTATGTTTTGGGTTTTTTTTTTTTTGTATGTATGTACAGACATGATATGTAACAGTGCTTCCAAGATTTCCCTAGAACACACTTGCAGTTTGAAATTGGCTGCACACAGGAGATCTGCCCAAGGTTGCCCATACCCATGCCAGGAACAGCCCATCCCACCCCACCTTTGAGCTCCTGTGGGTCTGGCTGCCAGGAGCAGGCAGTGGTGCCCTGTTGCAGTCTAACACATTTTGAGGCAGAGGGAGGTGGGAGCTCAGCAGCAGTGGTTGGGGATGATGGCAGCAGAGATGGTGCAGTGGTGGCCCTCGTGGTGCAGCGTGTTGGCATGGGAGTAGGGTGTGATCTCTCTCTTCTCTGGGATGCAGAAAGCGGCACAGGAGCAGTGTAGAAAGAGAGAACCTAATAATTACTGTGGCTGACAGATGGAGAAAACGAAGGAGACTGAGGGACAGAAATGTATAAAACAAACAAACAAAAAAAGGAACTGAAGGGACCATAGGAAGTCTTCCATTAGCACTCAGCACACCCTGAAAGTGCCCACAGAGCTGGTGTGTGATAGCCAGGGGTGCACTTCCTAGAGTTGTGGGTGGACAAGGAAAGAAAAAAGTGTCTCCTGTCTAAGTTGCTTCTTCAAGGGCCATGGACTGGAGTTTTGGCCAGGGCTAATGGATGTTAATGAGAGAGTACCAGAGCTTGGTCTGGTCTTGGGTAAGGATGGTAAAGATAAAGAGGTGAGAGGAGAATTGTAGCTAGAGGACTGCAGCATGGCACCCATGAAGAAAGGTTGTGTCAGCATCCCCTCACTGCAAAAGGGACGGAAGCCAGGGATGAACCTAGCTTGAACTATACCTGACTTGAACCATCCCATGAACTTGTTCATTGCTTCAGGGAGTGTTTTTCCAATTAATGTCCACAGCAGGCCATGCAGTTAGCCCAGGGTGCAAACTGGGCCCATGGGACTCCTCACTCTTTTCACAGGGCTGTTTTGTGCCTGGGAAGGACTCCAGGGTAAGGAAGAGGAGCACAAGTACAGAAAGATGTTTCCAAGGCACCTTTTGGAGCTAGAGGGCTGGATAACACATAAACCTTGGTGAGGAATGGTGGCTGGAAAAGCTCAGGGTGCAGTTGCAGTTACAGAGAGCTACAGTGTGCACCTCTGGCCATCACTGCATTATTGTGTATGCTGGTAAAAACAATTGCGTCTCCAAAAAGTGCCAAGAGACCTGAGGTGAATAGACTTCGAAGGAAAAAATGGCAGCTCCTTGTAACAGCTTTAGATTCGTTCCACATAGTCATTCCTTTTCTCTTTGAAGTCCTTTACACCTCATTTTTTATGTGATCTGTAAAAATAAGATTAAATTTAATTCTGCCACTTTTTCTAGATTGAATTTTCTTTCTAGTGAAGGGTTTAAATGTGTTAGCTCAAATACAGTCCTGCTGCACTCTAGTGAAGACAGTGAAGATGAACAGTCAAGCAACTGGCCCTACTGCAGTTGAAATCACCTCCTCTTTGTGTTCTTCATAAAAGGTGTGACAGAAAGACACCTTTGATGAGACATGTACTTAAATAACCAGGAAACAAAGTTATTTTTCATTAGTGTCATGACTCCTGTCATATCTTAATAACAAAGGAGTTTCAAAATTTAAATTCATGCCTAAACAACTAAATGCAGTGCCTGACCGAGATTAGATTTGAATAGCGAAACTATTTGATCCTCCTTTTTTTTTTTTTTTAGGTTTTATTTATTTATTTATTTGCTCCAATTCTGGAAGATTGCAGTCTGTGTTTTTGAAAGTGTGAAGAGACTCAAAAATGTTTTATGCAGTATTAGTATTTATGTGCTGACGTCTGGCTACGGCTGATGACAAAAGCCACTCTGGCTCAGTTTGCATGCCTAATGCCTCCTGCTTTTTGGGGGACTCAGGGACTCTTTTGAAGACAGTTAGAAGTGTGAAAAGGTGCCCTAGTAACTACTTTAGCATTTTTAATTAGTAAGATCACTCTTAATAAATATTTCATTTTACCCTTCTTCAGAATTTGTTTAAAGTTTCTTCTTTTGTTATGTCAGGTGCTGATTCAGGCTGAAATATGAGACCTCTAAATGGAGACCTCTAAAATCCTCATTTCTTATTACATGTAGTGGAGCAAGTGAAGCAGGAAAGTGATTTCCTTTTGATCTCTAATAGTTGCCATTCAGGGAATAAAGAGCCTTGACAAAGAAAGTAGTATTAAATCACGTGCTAAAAATTGTCTGTAATTAACAAAAGCATAAAGAAAAAATAATCAAAGATAGAATGAAAGACTATGTGTATGAGAGAAGAACAGTGCCTTGACTGTATATAGTAGATGGAAAAACACAATGAATCTCTTAGAAACCGTAACACTTGAGGGAAATGTGTTGAATGAATGACTTTCTGGAGTACGTTAAAAGAAATGATGGCCCAGATTTTTCACTGTAGGCTGTAGCAGTGTGATTATAATTAAGCAATAACAGGCAAAGCAAAAGAAATTTAGGAGAGGTTGGGCAAGCTTTATCTCTCATGGTTTTTTCAGCTCACTTTTTAGTTTCTATATGCAAATTTGTCTCACAAAATAAAGCTTGCTGGAACACCTTTGATGAAACTCCAACATATTTTGTCAAGCTAAACAGTGAAGCCCATCCTTACCTGTCCTCACCCCAAAATGTTCTAGTTCATTTGTATTCACTGTAGTGTAAAAAGATAAAAGGCATGTGATTGAAAATATTCTAGCAAGAAAAAAAAAGATGGCAAACCCCCTCCATAACAATGCAGAAGGAATTTTATGTCTGGAGTAGATGAAGGATTTACCTGTTCTAGGGTAAGTTTCTCCAAGTCAGGCAATTCAAATTAGCTATTGGAGAAGTTTCTCTTGTGACCATCTTCACACAGTTGAAAATGATTTCTCAGCAAATAACATTTTCCTCTCAAGTTGGGCAAATTTTCCTCAAACTTCAGACACACACATCTGTTAAACTCTTGCCTTTTGTGTGTCCTGTGTGATCCGGCAGAATTTTACCAAGCAGGCCTGGACATAAACCTCCACACATTTATTTTTTTGCCTCTCTCCATAACATGGTACACAATTCCCTGGTATGTTACATTGCAATGGGTTTATCCACATTGGACTCTTGGAATCCTCAAGTCTGCATTTAGCAGGTCCTCAGAAATTATGCCAAAAATCCAATGTGCTCTATCAATGCCTTCTCTAGGGAACAGTTTTCACATGTTTTCTGTGAATATAAATTTGTTAGAGAATAAATAATAAATATCTTTTATATATGTGCAGACTGATGGAACTCTCAAATGCCCTTCCCAAGAGCAACATTCTCATCGAATCCTCATTTTAAATAATTTAATTATTAAAGAACTGGTGTATTTCTCATATGGGTTTTGCTGCACAATCATCCTTCCAGACTATACATTCCTGGTGCTAAATTCTTTTTGAGTGTTTTTATATATACTAATGAAAGAATGTATATACAGTCACAATCCCTAAGTCTAAACATGTACCTCTACTAATGACTTCTAAGTCCATGCTGAGATTCAACCCAATTTGACAGTGTGATTACAAATAGCAACTAAGTACTAACAAGTTCATGACATTTGTTGCCCATGGAAGAGAAGTGTGTTTTGGAATTAACAACTTGTCAGATGTCAGAGAAAATAACCAAGAGACAAACAATCCATACAAACTTGGATAATTATGTCTGCTGCATCTAGATTTAATTGTGTATTTCCATCTTTGAGTGAGCATGTGTGCAAATAAAATAATGTGTGTGTGAACACGAGAGAAATGGATTATGCTGATATGCTGTCATTCTGTCTTGTAGGATTCCATTTTGTTCTTAATATGACTATCCCAAATAATGTTTCATTTTTTCCAACTACCTTTCACAGTATTTTTTTAACATAGTTCACATTTGGCTCCATGCTTGTTTGATTGTATTTGTATTTTAAGGATTGCTATATTGACTTTTTCCACTGTGATTTTTTTAACGTTCCTTTTTATTCTTTTTTACCATGGTGTGTATTTGTTTCCTCCTTCTACACCGAGTTCAGTGCAAACTAGAAGTTGCAAATTGAATTAACAGGAAATGAATTTAAGTGACAGATTATCCAGATAATGACACTGGAGCAAGTAAATGGAGCTGCAGCTTTTTGAGTTTAGAAATTAGAGATTTGGGGTCTAGATTCTGAAATGGTAAAATCTAAGTCTATTCCAGATATATTAATAGAGGTTTGGTTATTTAATTCTTCCTGGCTTGTAACATTTGTAAAAATCATCTGACCATGTAATGTTCTTCTCACTAGCTACATTTTATAGTCCATGGAATAGACTATTTCTGAATTCATCAAGGAAATGGGAGAAATTGTTTTGTAACAGCAACAACTTTATAAATGTAAACGGGCTCTGAGCATATTTTGCACTCGGGATTTCTGCTTCCAGGCACTTAGTATCTGTAACTGATATTTTTATTGACCTTCTGCTCCAGCAGTGATGATTTTATGAGATCTTTCTCATTCAGGTATGAATGGATATCATTGCTGGGAGGCATGCAGTAAGTGTATGATGGATATGCAGATAACATATATCTCTGTCTCATCAGTATAAAAGCAGGATTAGCAAGAGGATTTAGATCAAGCTCATTTGTGGAAATGTTTCTCTTTCCTCAAACTCCTTTGACCCTTCAAGATTCAGAATACAAACTCTGAAAGAAAAGGACAAGATTAGGTGTAGTTTTCTAAGAAGTTTTTTTCTTACAATAGATTTATAGTAATATGACTAATTGGAGAGCAGCACCAGGGGACTAAGCCAAACAGTATGTAAGCTTGTCTAGGCTACACTTTGCGATGCCTCATCTCTAAGCTAGGTGTTGACTTTTCCCTCCTCCTACTCATCCCTCTTGGGCAAAATCCAAAATCAAGAATTCCAGATTAATGTTGGAATGAGGTAAACATTCCCAGAAGGCAGTTAAAGCAAGGGATACACATGCTAAGCTGCCTTGTACCTCCCAGTTGGAAATGCTATATCCAGGGGTTTGTAGGATTAGCCTGGTAAGAATAAGGTTCTCTCCTCATTGATGAAATGTTAATTTTGAGCCACTGTCTAGCAAGCCTGGGCGATGACTCCCAGACACCCTGCCTGGATGAATGCTCCATTTTGTTCTTGGAGAGGCAGGTACCAGAGCTGCCTTTGCCAAGGCTGTTTTGTAAAGGCTAATGACTTTGGTGTGCTCCAGCTATTATTTAAACACAACTTAGAAATCAGGCTCCTCAGCTTTGCTCTGCTTAGTTTCAGAATCCTTATGAAGCTTAGATGCAGACTGAGTAGTTCTGATCAGGGGAGTTCCCAGCATGCATAGCGGGAGAAATACAGCTACTTGCTTAATTTAAAGGTCAAGAAAGAAGGGGCACAGGAGGCTGGGAAGTTGAGTGAGGCTTCTGGGAGGTATTTTTGGGACCAGGATCCCGAATAGGTGTGTTTTTTTTCTACGGACATGTGTTCACATGCACATATATATATGTGTATATATGTTTTTGTATATATATGCATGAAAAAACATATTCAACAGTGCCAAAACATAGGCCTGAGCACTAGAAGACAACCACCTGTCAAACTGTTATTAGAGCAGTCCATGATGTGTTTTTGACCTAGGTCAATCAACATTATCCTGAACAATTTCTAAGCATGGATCAGGATTAAACACAAACTCAGGGGCTGTTACCAATGGAAGGGTGAAGTGCTTATTTTGTTTGAATGTGGTGATCTCATATTGGGAGATTCAAGAGTTTAATCAAAGGATCTGGGGTGTCCAGCCAATGCCACTCAGCCTCCAGGCCAAGGAATAGTCTCTAGCAGTGTTTAGTTTGCTAATACAGAAGTAGCATAAGTTTTTGTTAGATTTGGCTCCTGGTTACCTTCTCCTCCCTCCCCTCCCCCCT
>NW_010416314.1:0-1832 GCF_000710305.1 Buceros rhinoceros silvestris | reverse complement strand
CCCTCCCCTTCCCTCCCCTCCTCTCTCCCCTCTCCTTCCTCAGTAGAAACTTACAAAAACTGCAACTCTAGTGAAGACTTATTTGTCTGTCTTAAGATATGTAAAAATAGTAACTTGGAATTATCAAACTTAAATATAAATCTACAGTGAATACTGGCATGTATTTTTTTTTCTGAATAATAACCAGTGAAACAATGCTCATGGGAGAGGAATTGAACAAATTACTGATAGTAATTTTATCCAGCACAAATAGATAATTAGGCTTAGATAAGTAGAACTGAAGAGCCAAGTCACAGGCAGTGAGCTAGCATTGCAAAATTCATACGAGTTTGTAAGAAATATAGTTAGCTGATGTGAGGTGAATGGTGAGAGAAAGAAGTAGCAAGCGGGGCAAGAATAAAAAGGAAAGAGAAAATTTCTCGTCTGATACACTGGGTGGACAAGCAATATATTTCATGTGGAAAAAAACCCCAAAGCATCTTGGGAAACTTACATTTTGATTCTTTTCAGGGTGGAGACATCATCATCCAAAAGCCTAAATCAGACATTCTTGTTGAAGCTTTATTGATTTGAGTTTTTGGCTCAACAGACCATGTTTCTATAGAGTGGAAAGATATTTCCACTTAGGAAAAACTTAGAATTTTCCCCTTGAGAAACACAGAGCTCATGCCATTGACATTCATTTTAATTGTGTTTATTCATGGTCTGCTGGTCTTCATTTTCAAATACTGATCATCATTGTCATGTCAGACCTCTGAGATGCTAATTTCTGGTGAATACAATTCTCTGCATTTTAGAGAGAAGCACAGAACAAAAATATTGGGACTAACTATAGAAAGATTGAGAGGTGTAATTTGAATTGCAAGAATTTGTAGGAAAATAGGATAAATGCAAATCTCAGACTGTTCACATGTTGTGAAAGGAGTTCCCACAGCAGTGGACATCAAATGATTCTCAGCTAGATAATTGTTCTCCTCTTGATGTTTCAACTAGAGCTGAATCAAAAGAACTGCCTATAGGAGGGAAAGGGAATTGGCCCAATGCAAAATTTTATTCCGCTTCAGTGGAGTGGACTAAAACTGGACACGAAATCAGTATTTTTTGAAAGTATTGACCATAAAGCCATGTTACCTATTCAGACACATTTATATCCTTTTACGATTTTGGGCTAAATGCTGTCTTACAATGACACAATAAAATGCGAACATATAAATAGTTTTGATAACTGTTGTTTGCAGGAAATGCAGTACTATGACACAGTAATATAGCTTAAACCAGCAGCTTTTTAATAAGGCAAATGACACCAAGCCCTCCAGCTCCAGAATTAAAACGCAAATTAAATAAAAGTAGTGTGGATCTGCCTTGCCTTAATTAGGTCTCTGCTGGTTTATAACACTTCATTATTTTATTTATTTATTTGCATTGTGATGCCACGTAAGAAAATACGTAAATTAGAGTCTTACTTGTGGTAGGTGCTATATGGACAGGAACAACAAGAAAATCCTTCACCTGAAGGGTTTTTAAGGAGAGAAAACAGAAGATACAGAAAGAAAAAGGGCAAGGAGATATCGAGGCAATTATGTTTAGAATGTAGGCTGTAGTCAGAGTCCAATGGCTGCCTAAATATTGTCTAGTGTTTTGTTTTTTCTTTTTAATTTGTTTTTGATGGTCATCACAACAAAGTACTCTAGAAAAAGAGGTACTGCTGCCATTGAGGGACAGCTTAGGTCTAATTATGAAGCAGCTTCTTTTGAAGTCAAATTGTGGGAGGGTGTCTTGGTTTAACCCCAGTCATCAGTTGAGCACCACACAGCTGCTCACTCACTCCTCCC
>NW_010416313.1:21397-32733 GCF_000710305.1 Buceros rhinoceros silvestris | reverse complement strand
GCATCCGGTTCCACCATGTTGGACCCAGGATGCATACTCACAGGCTATAATTTTCCAGGGATACAAATAAATCCTGTCGGTCACTTCCAGTATGCACTTCATAAAAAGCAGAAAGGCACACATTAAGAAACTATTTTGCATTTGCATTGAATAAATAAATTTAATGCACATACTGATACTGATTTTCAGACTCTTGTTTACCAGTAAAGACCAAAGAATTATCCACCACTGCTGTCTCCTAAACTGGGTTGCAAAATCCAGCGGCAAAGACAAATCTCTTGTTATCCATTACGTCACAGAACGTTTTCCTTCTCCATACCTTAAGTGCTATGCTTCACAATTGTCATTACAGAGGAAAGGCAGACCACAAAGCGATGACCGTATCTCAATTTTTCTCATTCTCAGCTGAGAAAAACAACCCTCCAGGTAAAGCAGTGTGACTTAGAGAGTTAGTCTGAAAACGTGCTGTCACAGAACCAGCCCTTTGCGTGTGCCTCAGTCCAGGTCCCACTCTAGAGTGGTGGCAGCATGCTGACAGGCTTCCTGTGCAGACCAGTCGAGCTGAGGTTTGACTTGGGGATGTGATACAGAGCCTCACTTGAGAGAAGTCTCCGTAGCTCCCAAAACAGCTCTCACACTGTGTCTTTCCCAACAGGCTGGATTTTTCACTTTTTTCTCTTGTCAAGGCTTACCAATCAGTTGCCTGTTCAGAAATTAAGTGGCCCTGCAGTCCAGAGGCTCCAGCCGCTTGCCAGTCCACTCTTATAGGGCCCCACATTTCCAGAAAGATTGAATTATACCACCTCCATCCCTCTGACATTGTTTTTTTAAGGTTTTGCAGCTTTTTAAATCTCATGATTAAGAAAGCTGAGGCAAAACCAAGGAATGGATACAGCTGGATATATTTCCCGCTATAATGCATGCCCTTTCTGTCTCCTAAAATTAATGACAGCATAAGCACAGGTCATCACAAATGACATTACTGATGAGCCCAGTTTTTCAAGGAGGTCAGAAGATGAAGAGATTTGGTTCCCTGACTTCTGAAAAGCTCACCATTGCAGTCCGTGCTGCGCTTGTGCATTCACAGGAACGAGTAATTTGAAATACTGTTGAATTCATTTTTAGCCCTACACGCTTGCCCATCTCCAAGGATTTGCTATCCTTCACAACTGCTCACCTGTCACAAGTTTCCTGCTGTCAGTCGTGCCAACACGAGCATCTAGCTCGTGACGAACAACCTGCCGTACAACTTTGAACAATCCTATGTGAAACTACTAACCACACACTTCCAGGTCTGTAGATGAATATCTCCTCTATTTCCACTCTGCCTTTCTACTACAGTCTTAAATGAATACCACTTTAAGAATCAGACCTTCCTAGGTCTGCACAAGGCTATACAAAAGATAGAACGAGCCAAGGCCACTGTCAGGCTCTGAACACAGCTGTTCCCTGTTTAGACTTAGGATGATGTAGAGACAGGATCACATGCCACTCGAAAAGGTGGTGCTGCTGACCTCAAATATTTGTAACAGACCTCTGTATCTGCAAGAAGGGCGAAGCATAGGGATCAACTGGGGTCCACACTAAGGAGAAAAACCTTGAATTTCCCTTCTGGTTTTGAACCTTGTATTTATTTACTGTATTGAAAAATGCACTGACACTTGTGCTGTGTATCTTCCATATGATCATCAGTTAGAATCACATGAAGGCTGGTTACTTAGACGTCTGCGATCATCCTGTCATTTTCACATGCACCACAGCAGTTGTCTTCAACAAGAGCTGCACGAGCATCACTCATGACTAACAGCCCGTGTAACTCACCTTCTATAAGTCACCCATCAAAGGGGAGTCAAACCAGCATGACCATAAACATATGGAATTTCAAAGCAAAAAGAAGCTAAACTTACGGACACACATTTCCCTGCTTTCATAAAATCCGGGGCAGCACTGGGATTTCCGCCGGTACATTGTTTTTTCACCATGTCTGTAGGCGGTACGGTAACTGATCCTAAAGAAGAGAATGAACGGTTGTTATGTACAATTCATGATTCAGAAACAATATATACTCCTACACATTTTAAAAAACATTCAAGTATCAGCAAGAGCAGAGAAAAAAAGCTCAAAGAGACCTTGATTTATCTGTTGCGTAATTCAGTGGTTCCCAAAAAGTCTTATGTCCATGGGTGGCCAGACAGCAGGAAAAAAGATTAAGGATTCACAGTAATATGCAAAACCAAGCATCACTGTCTTAGGCACTGGCATCCCCTACGAGGGCTAAAATCTGGCAATACAAATCAGTTTGCTGGATCATTACAGCTCAGATCAGTTTCCAAGGGAAAGACTTCTGGGATCATCCTCACAAGGCTGAATCAGTTTTCTAAGGGCAGAGATGTCGTGAGAAGTTCTAGTTAAGGCAGGAGACGGGAGGGCTCAAAGAAGAGTTTGGAGCTCCTGAGCAGCCAGTAGTGCTGCTCACCTCTTGCCAGGGGTGCGGCTGCATTTTGTGAAAGCACATAGAGAAATCAGCACATAAACCCATGAAAAACTGCAGAAAATATACCTTCCTTCTGACACAAGCGAGTCATATTTATCAGAAGTAGACTCCCCCACTGGTCCTTCCTCTCTGCTCCTCACCTTGTCCATAAATCACTCCCTCCTGTTCTGCTGGCTGCTGACCACACACTCCACCAAGCACTGAACACATCCCCACAATTCCTGAGACACTCCGAACTCCCAGCAAAGATCAGTGCATGTATAAACGGTCTCACAGGTAAATAAAGCATAATCTCTCTTTGAAGTCAGAATCTGCTTTTTACATACTATCCATACTGAATGGTCTTCTACAGCTGCTGTGCCCCAGGGAGCCTTTCCTACTGGTTGTTGATGGTTCATACTTACAGGCATATTCCTCTCAGGAAAATGCTTTTTATAGCTGTCACTATTTTTTAATCATTCACTCTTGCCTCAGTTTCTGCAAGCACAAAGAGTTTCCTTTAACACACCTTTTTATTTTCCTTTCAAGCACCATACACTTTGCCCAGACCATAAGGTTGCAAGCAGCAAGGGGTGTCTCATGACATCTCTGAAGAAATACACCTCACAGGCTCTGGGGAATTTGATTTTGTGCACTGCACGCTTTTTCCCAACCTGTTTGTTTTTTATTAGCCCTCCACAGGATGATACGACTCGACCTGCTAATAAAACATAGATGACATCGCTTGGACAAGCATCTTCCGGTTTACACAGACCATGGCAGTTAGACAGATTAGCCACTACGGTTACCATATCCCACCTATTACATTTGATTTTGACAGACACAAAATCCTTGCAAATATCTACATTATCAGGAGTTTGACAAGATTAACAATTATACATCACCTGTGCCGCGTGCACTTAAACCAGTTTAGGATGTCAGTACAGCTAGTGTAGTAAATTTGATCAAAAGGATGTGGATATGACTCTTGCACTGTAACTGAGTAACTGCAGAGAGAGAGAGAGAAAGCAGACAGATTAGCAAGCAAGTCCCCCAAAACACCTGTGTCTCAAACAAGCAGTAAATTGAAATAGTGTGCAGTACATGTTCTCCTGCTGCAATAAATTTTTACTAGCATCACTGGATAGCTGGAAAACTAGTTAAGAGCAAGGTTTCTTCTGTTATCATACATAATAGAAAAATCTCACTGGATTTCAGATAAACTAATTTTTAAAACTGTAGCTGTATCCATAGCAAAACATCTTTGGTAGTGGAAAGGTCTGCCAGTATATTCAGATACTAAGTGGGTGTTAGCATAGAATGCACCTAAGTAATAACTACTGAAAAATTATGTGACAATTAGGCCATCAAACAGTCTATTCAGCAATCAGAAATTTAAAAATATTGAAGTCCATACCTTATTTTGTTTACCAATTAGTTTTTAATAGAGAAACTTTTTTTTCAGAAATACTACACTGAAGTGTTATTATTATTTTCTGTCAAATTATAAGCACAGTGTCCTAGAAATAAATCTACACTCTGAAGTCCAGAGCCTCCAGGCTTCCAGCGGAGCAAGAAGAACAGAGCCCTGCTGCACAAGGGAAAAATATTGTATCATCCCAGAAAACTCTTCAGCAGGCTGTTTGCGCTGGCAGTCAGTCAGTCCGTCCTTGATTGCGCAAGGGGGTTAGAAAATACGGGAACGCACGGCAAATCCCTGCAGTAGGACTATTTCCCAGGACTAGCCAAAACACTTACTGAGTGTGTAGCCCCTCCAACTTTCACTCACTTTCACTCATGCTTTCTTTGACCTCTTAGCACCTATTGCGAGGTAACTGCCACACTCTCCTTTTCCTACTGTCACCACCTACACTGAGGGAAAACACATCCAGATCCTCTTACTCTAACTGCCCAGAACTTACTCCCTGTTTTTCTTATGCCCGTATGAAGGCAAGCAACACTAATCCATTCAGCTGTTCAGCCTAGTCCGACAAAATGTTGGTGGGGTGCCGATGTTTGCCTGAGGCTCTGCGCTCTTTGTTCAAGGCAGGGCATGCCCTACCCCTTCTTGCTGTGAACACAATTCATTTGTAAAGACTGTTTTATTACTGGCTGGTGTAGATTTTTTTAAAAGCATATAGCAGTGCCAGTGACAGCAGCAGTAAAGTGCTTGTATCTGGGGTTTTACTCTTTCATACTCATGCATTTCTGTCCTCTGAGCAACAATGTGAATGTTTTGGTAAGTTTCCTTGGAATTCCTCCCAATTTCTGCGACTTAGCAGAAGAAGGAAAAAAGTTCATGCAACAAAATGGGCATGCTTGCTAGACATACTTTTCTTTCTGCAGACATTGATTAGTTTGTTTTAAAATACATTATGCAATGCACATCGCTATATTTGGGTATTTTTCCCATTTTGCTTTCACTACACTGTAGTTTCCCTCAAAACCACTTTCACCTATTAAAACAGCAAACAAAGCATAAACAATATAGAGCAGGATCCAGAATCATTGCAGACATGCTCCTAAATGCAGTAAGCAGGTATCTAGTATGATAACTGCTTCATATACACATTGTTGTATAAGCCAAATTGTACACAATGGTAGGGGCCAATGTTTCTCATGAAGTTCAGATAAATTCCTGGGGAAAGTCCTTAAGTGATATTTTTTTTTTTTTAATAGAGAGACGTTATAAAAAAGTAAATACAAGTTTCAATTTTCTTTGAAGATTTGGCCACAAGAATCGTAAATAAATGTGCAGCAACTTAGCAGTACTCCCACTAATTCAATGTAAAACACATTATACCTTGAATGCAGTAAATGATGTCCTCAACTGAACAGTTAGACTGTCTCAGGGAGCAGCTGATCAATCACAGGCATAATAATAATAATGAGACCATAAGGCCTGGTTTCAATACTATAACCTTTACACAAGAAAAGAAATACTGCAAATGCTTGTGGCTCAACCTCTCCTATCCACTGGGGCGTTCTCACCCAGCGAAACTGGGTGAACAAACAGACCAACTAAGTTGATTAATTTCTTTCTGTGCATTATAAATTTCTGAACCTCATTAAAAAAAAATCAAACAACAAATCTTAATTAATATTCTGGGAATGTTGAATAGCAAAGAATCAGCATAATCAAATTTGGCCAAACTCCAATGTGGTTAATTATACTTTCATATGTAAAAGCTTCTTTTCATTTAAATTGAAAAAAGCTATTTTTATTCACTTCTTGTATGCAGATGGCTGTGTGACATTGCTGGTGCCACTGTAGTGTTTTTTGCATCCTAACCCCTACTGCAAAAACGGCTGCAGTGGCATGAGCTTGTCTTGCCCATGGAGTAATGCAAAATTTTTTTCCCTGTTCATTACTCGAATAAAGCTTTAAATCATTTACAACATGCCAAGTGAAACAAAACAAAATTATTGCAATCGGAATTTGTGTCATGTATTTTCCAGAAGAAAATATTACCTTTCCCAGTGGCTACAAACATTGGGATCTTCCAGATTCAAAGATGAAGTTGTCCCCATCCAATGGTACAGGAGTATGACAGAGAAGCCAACAAAGGAGTTCAAATGAAGAACCATCTTTCCAGAAAGGTGGCTGTAAGAAAAAATATTTGTAATACATTAACAATATTATACAAGTGATAAAGGATCTTAAGGAATTGACCCGTGTACAATCAATATATACGACATAAAGCAACTGGTACTTCAAGAAACACACATTGCTTGCCTGGCAGCAGCAATATCATGCCCACAGAAGCAGAATCCAAACAAAGTAGTTTCATGCAAGCGGCAGGGTGGTCAGCCAGTGAAAAAACTACATTTTAGAGGTCCTACTGTCCTACCAAATTGCAGGCAACCAGGCTCAGTCTGTTTAGAGATCTTTGTTCACACCAAATGACAGAGCTGCAATTTAAAATAAAGGCTGGCATTTGCTCAAGACCTTGAGAGTAGAAGGGCTCAGCTGATACCACACTGTCAGAAAGCCTGAACATCACTCACTCACAGGAGGGGCTTGTGCTACAACGTTCATTCCAGCAGCAACCCTGACTCGTGCAGCCTACGCTGACCTCTTAAATACTCCAGATGCCACCCCATCTCAAGCAGCATCTTTTGTAAAAAGCTCTTCCCCAAAAATACACACAGACTTCACTATGTGACCTCCCTAAGTATGCCTGAGCAACCAGGACCTGGGCCAGCAAGGGGGGAGATGCCCAGGGTCTCATCAGGAAAGGCTGTGCCCTAACATTTGGCACTACCTCAACCTGGGTATCTCTATAAACTGCCTTCCTACAGGGTCCAGGCAACAGTATCACATGAACAGATGCAAGTCAGCAAACAAAAAGCAATATAAAGACATCCTGCAGGACTCAGGGCGTGACACTGTTTAGTTTTTAATGCAAATATATAATGAAATCTTATATATATGCATGAATACTCATCAGTTCTTAAAAATGCTAAACAACGCTATTGGAAGGTGCAATGTAAGATCAGGACTGGCAAAAAATGGCATGGTTCTTTTACTAACTAACCTATAATACTCTTCCAAATAAATTAATTAATCAGAGGAAGGGTTTAAATTGTGTTACATCGTTAATAGACAGCCTCACACGTTATCCTGCATGGTAACTGCTCTTTACAGTTGAATTCCTCATACACTTTGTAAAAATAACCCCTCCTTTGCCAGTCACACCATTCCCAAACAGAATAAACATTCTGCTCATGAAAAAGTTACTGCAATAAAATGAAAATCTAAAATATTATCCTAACACTTTGACCAGGTCTATCTTTGTTTTCAAGCAAATTATTTCAATTTTCATACTGAAACACTTTTAACCCAATCTGTCACTAATCCACAAATGCCAGAATACATGCTGATAACAGGTAACTCCTAATGTCTTTAACTACTGTATTTCCTTTTCAGTGGACTTTTGACCTTATATCCACACAAATTTTAACATTATGTGGCTACAGAGATCACAAGAATAATGAGATCATTTATTCTAATCCGTGGTATAATAAGGGAATTATTTCTAAAAAGTATGCTTGTTTTGAAATAATACAAATATTTTTAAAAAAGGAAAATAATCAGAAATAGGATTTTCTTACTTTACATTTTATGAAACAGAATAAAGCAAACCATACCAATAACTTTATTTTAAGAGAAAAAAGTCCACTGGGCCATAAAGAAAAAAAAAACTGATTAAATAGTCTTACTTCACAATACCTTCTTCAGAAGTCAATATAAAAAAAGGTCACAAAAAGAAACTATTATATTTAAGTTATCTGAGGATACTGAGATGATCCCATTTTGCTAAATCCCTCCTGAAAAATCAGCGCTGCTGAAAGACATTTCATGGTCTGTAACTGTTCCTCTGCAAGCACACTGCATAGCAGAGTAGTCAAAGTGCAGTTGTTTAAAAAGCAGTGAAAGCAGCTGCATTTTCAGCTAATAGTTTCAAAAAAATGGTGATTTCCCTCATTGAAAATAGCCACTTTGATTATGCAGACTCTAAACTGTAATTCCTTTTTTCTTTTATTCTTGACTTCTGTAACTTTTCTTTCAGACATGTTTTACAAAACTAAAAAAAAAAATTAAAATCATTTGCATGAACCCCCTAGTGTAAAACTTGATTGCATTCCAGATCTTTTGCTTAATTATTAAGGAAAATCAAAACAGAAAATCAGTACAACTGATTAGCATTGCTGAAGTGTTTACATCAGCAATAAAAAATGTAAATTACTCATTTAACTCTTGCTGTCTACGGTTTGCACTGAGATTCTCTGTTTGGAGATTCACCTTTCTTAATACATATAACTTAAATTACCTCACCCAATAATACGCCAGTATCTTCAATATCTACATATACACAGTACTATGGTTAAGTACTGAAAATGCTCATGCTGGAGAGTGCCTTCTCTATGCAGCTCAGCGATTAGTAGATGTAAGAGTAAGTAACTCATGCTAAAACACAAAGTTCCTCTGCTCTCCTACAGCCTATTGTATGATTTACGTTCCTAAGCTGTAAACAGGCATTTTGCTGCCGGGCATCGAGCTTTCTGCTATGACTTGCACCACTGACCTTCATGAAAAAGAACTTCAAAGAGGCAAATGGTTGTTCCCAAAATGCTCAGCAACACATTTGCATATACAGGGGGGAGTGGGCGGTGAGACATTTTTCAAACTTCATATGGGAGTTAGCAAAATACAATCATTTTGGTTGTTAACCAGCATGTATGACTCAGTGCAGGTGAAGTGTGACTTCACAACACAACTGATGACTCAAAATATTCAACCTCGCCCACGGTGTTTTACTGCCAGGTCTTTCTTCAACTGAAGTGCAAAACAGAACTTCTATGTCTCTACAAAACACTAAAATCTTTCTGCCCCTTAGCATTTTTTATACTGTTTAAGGCAAGAACTTTAGCTGGCAAAGGTGTGTCTTTACTCTCATTTGGGCAGGATCTTTAAGAGAGGTCCTATGCAATATGAGGTCTGTTTAGCTCAGACACTTCTCCGTTTCCCTGGTCTGTAACACGGGCCCATGGATTAAAAACATTAGCAGAAAAGCAAAGCAACACATGAGGCAACTGTAGCCTGCTCTGTAGTCTACTCCGTAGTTTACAGTTTCTGTAAACTAATTTCTGTAATCTAATTAAGGCAATTTAGCTCATTACACATCTATTACATCAAAGGAAGATATTAATAGTCACCAATAATAGTCATATCAAAAAACTGATCTGATCACCTCTGGGCATTAGCAACAAGCTCATTTTAAATGTAATGGGTATACAGGTACCCGAAAAATACATTCCCATAAATTACAGGTACTCCTCTAAATACATTTTAATGTGAGCTATGACACGAACTACATTCGTCTCAATAATAAGATGAAAAAGCCTGTATGTGCATGATATGAAAACAGACCGTTAACCATTACTACTCATCATCTGCGATTTGTAGGCGCCTTCTCTGTCACCACCAACTACGTTGACAGTTTTGCACATGTTTTGCTTTGGTTTGTTTTTTCTTCTTATAGAGTTCAGGATCAAAACCAGAGAAAGAACAGATAATTTTAAAAGGCAAACAAATGGTTCTGCTCTATGTAGTGAAAATTGACAAAATTACAAATTAATCTCCCCACCCACCCCGAGCAGAGCCACAAGCAAAACTCGGGGCACACAGCTTTCCTTCAGATTTGTCATAACAAAAGGTAAATAAACACGAGGGGAACTCCGGGTGCAGGGGAAGGTAAAACAAGGCAAAAAGTGAAACAAGCGAAGGTTTCTCAAGGCTGCGAACAAACGTTTTTTGGTCAGCAAAATCAAGTGCTGCTGGTGAATTAAACAGCATTAGAACTGCATGGGCAACAGAGAATAGTATGATACAGTTTCTACCACGACATAATGGACCCAAGACCAAGGGAAATGCTGAGGTAGCTTTCTCGTTACTGTTGCAAAAGCATTTTTACCACTGCAACATAAAAAATGCAGTGGGAAGATGCCATTTAGTTAGAAGACAAACTTCAGAATGGTAAGAACTTTCCATAATCCATCGTGGTCTCTCTAAGGTTTTACAATGCTCGTTTCTGCTTTTTTGCTTTTTTGGTACGGCACAGGCATGTCAGACTGTTCTCTGGGCTGCAATCCCATGGGCTGTTCTTCATTACATCTACATTGCATTAACCTGCACGTACAGCAAACGCTGTTTTAAAAAACCCTAACTCTGTCCGTCATAGTTAAGCTTTCAAGCTTAACTGTAAACCAGGCAGTCATTTCTGCAGAGTCCCCTGACAGTGCCTCTGCCTTCACACTCTCCAGTGCATGACAAAGCCAGCACTCCGTAACAGACCTAGTGACTGGTCCCTGCAACTGGAAACAGTGGCTCCAGAGGAGATAAAGAATTTTTCTGAGGATTTTCTGGTGAAGAATTGTTTGGTCCTTCATGTTCTACGCAGTGTTTCTCACCACATTATACTTCTCTCTTTCCTAAGGTTCAGCTCCTCTACCAGGGATACAATTTGTTTGTCAAATCATCTGTCACACTACCGATGTCAGGCAAAGCAAAATTTGAACCTGACCTAATCTTGTCAATAATGATTAGTCCTGTGTTAACTTCTATGAAAAAACTGATTGCTTTTATTGATTACATTAGAAAATTAACGGGTGAAGAGCAGAAGGCCTTTTTCATCTGGAAATCAGAGTATACGTTTAATGCTGTGTCACATACTGATGTGTAATGTGAAATCTCACTAATAAACCAAACACTAATTACCCTGGACAGGAGCATCGTTATACAGACCCTAGACTGGCTGAAGAACAACAATCATTGAAAATGTAAATGAGGTGACTGTTTTTTCTCAAATCCTCAAAATATGCCACTCCAAAGGCATTGTCAGTTAGGGGAGCTCAGAAACAGAACCCACACAACAAGCCAGAGAGTCCTGCTGTAATGTAAAACGGCTTGGTTGATATATGACACCAACCAGTGAAGGAGTTCCTCCCCCTGACGTCACTGCACCTCATTGGCTGTGGAGTTCCTTGGCGGGATGATGTCTCTGTAAGAAGCTGCGTGTGAGAGACCTCGAGACCTCCTTGTGCCGCCTGCCCTGCGCTCCTGCTTGGTCTGGAAACGCGGTTAGAGTCACAACAGCTGCTACCATTTTCAGCCCTTGCCATGGTGGCGGCAGCCATTCTGCCTGCCCTGGGGGCTGTGAGGACCTCTCTCTGAGGGGATGGCAGGATCCGGCTGGCTGTTCCTATCGGCTGCTCGACCAGAGCTCGGGGGTGAAAGATCCCACCTGCTGCTGCCACCTACCACAAATCCCTCCTGTCGCTTTACCCCAGGGGCATATCA
>NW_010416313.1:7186-21318 GCF_000710305.1 Buceros rhinoceros silvestris | reverse complement strand
TGTCGCTTTACCCCAGGGGCGTATCACACTGTGACCGCCTGCTGTGACTGTTAGCTCCACTGTCACTGCTGCCACCTGGCCACAGCTCCAGCCGGCTTCAGTCCCTGCCCGGCTTCAGTCCCTGCCCAGTGACTACGTGCCTGGTCGTTTGCCCGCAGTTTAACCCTCACCGCATCAGATCACCAAACCTTGTATGTATTTGTTAATCCCTTGCTGTTGTTTATTTGTGTAATATCGGTTTTGTTGTTATTAAAACGGTTCTAGTTTCCAAAACTCAACTGAGGTCTCGCCCACTTACTTTAATCTTTTCCCTTTCATCTCTCTCTTCACCATTTTCTCCTGGAATGGAGAAGGGGCTGACTGGAGAGGGTAAATTTGTCCTGTCATTTGGCCCTTCCTCAGCCAAACCAGTGACACTGAGACTCTGCTTGACAGAAGACACGTGGGATCCACACAGCTAATATGACAATTTGCTAAATGATAATCCCAACAGTGCCCTAAATTGAATGACCCTTTCATGCCCACCACAATCAAAGATTACAAGGGCCCTTCTTGATGCAGCTTGATCAAACCCGACCCTCTTAGCTAGTGCTTCTTTACTTTTAAACCTCACGGCTTGTCTGAACACATGCTAATTCACAGGTACTGCCTTACCCACACACTGACAATGGGAGCCTGCGGATGAATTTGGTAAATACAGGACAAGCCATATACCGTACTAACCCAAGTACTGAGCTCTTCCTCAAAACATGGTATTCGTTTCCTCATTTCATACACTAGCATTCAAAAATAGCAGCCTCTACAGTTTTTCCTCTTCACGTATTTATTCCTCTTCCATTCCCGAGGTCCTTTTGGAGTTGTCAGCTATTTATCAAGCCAAGCAAGACAGGTTTACGCCTACAAGCCAATGCAGCCGCATACCAAGCTTCCCTTCTCAAACGCTAGCAGGTCTTGCATGAAAAAGAGAACGCTCCTAAGTCACTCACAAACAGTTGTACCACAGACAAAGTCTAAAATCTGAGTTAGGATCTAAGATTCAAAGTGAAACAAACTGACACATTTGAAGAATCCAAAGGTGTTTAAAAATGGACTAAGCACAGGAAATGGAAAACCAATTAATTTAGACTGGTATCTGGAAAAATAACCAAAATCAGAGATTGTGTATGCTGGAACAAGTCTCCTTTATGGGGTCAGATACACTGCTACGTGTTTCAAGTGTCGTGTTATTCAGAAAAACAAATCATTAATGAATTGCCATTTTTCTTCAGTTAATAGAGAAGGTAATTTTTTTTCTGTCTGTCTTTAATTATCAGAGGATAATTTTGGAGGTCTATGTGATCACCATGTTTTTTTATGTGCTTTGGCCTCATGCCAAATAACTTCCAATCCATTCGTCATTCAAACTACCGTTAACAGAAGTGACTAAGGCTTGAATCGTCAAGTTCTGGAGAATCCACTGTTAACCCACAAGTCTTGAGGGGACCAGGCTTTATTTGCCTATAAGTTATGGTAATACCTGTTTTGAAGGCTATGGCATCACAATCCTTTAATTAATGTTATTTCACAGGTTGCATATATGTGACGTTCCTTTTAAATGCAAATGCAATAATACATCATCTGATTTTAAGTAACGGAAACCACCTGTTAAACCATAGTTTGGAATAGGCTTCTCCTACTTAAGCATAAAATCTTTCAGATGGAAGCCTGGAGAGACTGGGAGGTGTTTTGTAATTGTCAAACAATCTCTTGGACTGCAATTACAAGGACAGTTCCATTTCCAGAATGAAATAAGGTACTTATGAACATTGGGGGAAATGGAAATTTTTAACCTTCACCAAACATCTAGCTTTATATGTCAATGCTACCCAGTGTCGTGGCACAGCCCTAGATGGCTGGCCCCTCCATAGCACTGCATGCCCTAATATCACGGTGCAGTACAGACCCAAAAGCACAGCACATTCCATCACCAGCCTAAACTGAGTCCTTGAGAACTCTTTTATTGCCCTGCAAGTCAGCAGTATCTTTCACAAGATTTGCTCCTACTGTAAAAGATGAGATGAGAGCTTCCCTATGATCTTCTGGCCTCTTGAAAACAAGATTCTTTTTGGCCCACAAACTTCACTTACTGCCATACAACACTCTCACCATACAGCGGCTATGCTGGCACAGATGATCTATCCATTTATCAGTCCTCTTCTCCCTGAAATCAGTAGTAAAAGGAGAAAGAAAGAAAGTTCAGTGGAAGTCAAGTTTGCACAAGGCAAGGAGGCATGGCAAAGACAAATGCCAGCATGCCAGATCCTTTATAGATGGACTCATTATTATTCCTCAGAGGCAAGCTGCCAAACATCACAAGCATGGGGTTATTTCACTGTAGCTGTCATTGTCCACTAATCAGAGAACTGTTCAAATTAAAAGATTTTTTTGCAGGCAGATAACAAGTGTAGGTCTTGAACCTGCAAACCTGTGATCATTAAGGTTACCTGCAGCACATGGTAATGTATGTTTAATGATTATTCACATGGGAACTCGACAGGACGAACAGGATGAAAATCTTTTAGCTAAATGTGCTGTCCAGTTATTTTCCACCCAGATGAAAAGTTACCAAACAAAGACACTTAAAGCTGTTCAAAAAAATCCAAGGTATCTGAAAAGCACACTTTCAGAAGATGAAACAGCAGCCAGAACATAAACTCTGATACACTTCCTTTACTCATGACACTTTATGTGAACCATATAAAAATACGTCAGGTAACTAAATATCTACTTCTGGTCTGGCTATTAGCAGGCAATAATTTACTACTTTAACTTCAGGCTCTGTTACCAAAAAAAAAAAAAAAAAAAATAAAAATTCCTCAAGATGCTTAATGCTCCTTAGTCCCAAGCCACATAATGAAACAAGAGTAGGTGATGGACAGAGAAGCTATGTGTGAGATGAGTAAGGACAAACAAAAGGAAGTTGTTTCAAAAAAGAATTTGTAATAAAACAGTTTTGTAAACACAGACCAGTCAAAATCTTCACAAAGTGTGCCTGTACTGCTGATGGTAGCTTTGACTCAGGGTCATATTTTCAGGTAATGCAAACATGCAGCTTGTCACTAGGGGACAACTTGAGACCAAGAGTAGTCCCCCCTTCCTCTCATAGGGACGGGCATGCAAGAGCCTCTTTTTAGAAAGGCCACCTTCAACCACCATTTCTTTTTCTTAAGTGTGTGCAGGTCTTCAGCGGTCGCCGTTTTCCAGCTGACTGTCTGCAGGCTGGGTATTGCAGCTGTTTGTCGCCTGCTCCCTTAAGCTAGACCTTCAAGGTCTTCCTCCTCCCCTTCCAGCCCCTTTCCACAGCTGTGGATTGTCCTCAGACTGGCCAGCTGCCTCCAAGGAAACCACAGGCCACAGTTTGGAAGAAAACAGTGGTGGAGTGCAGAGACACGCAGGAGCCAGGGACTGGCTGGTGATGTCACCCGGCTGGGACAAGGCTACCATCGTAGGGACCAGCAGCTTTCAGTGTGTACACAGATGGCACCTATCAGCCCTGGGCGTCTTTCCAAGGGTGGCTGTTGACAGTTAACAGTCAGTTAACAGTAATGAAAGCAAATATATACTTTAAGAGAGGCTATACGTTACAAGGCTTGATACAAAAATCATATCCAGGCAGACAGACTTTCTTTCCCTCCTCTTCACCTCTTCTTTTTTTAATCACATAACGTATTCCTTACTGGACAATGAGTCTGTATATTAATCCCAGAGCTGTTTTAATAGTACAGGTGAAGGCGAGAAGCGTAGGAGTAAAAACAGATGGATACATGTGTTTAAGGAAGTTATTTCTTAAGTTAGGGTTAGTAAGCAGCACGTACGAAAGCTCTGTTTATTACAGAATAACTTGACAAGAAACCTGTATCGTAGTTCCTTAAGCAGACAGCATCACAAGACATCTGATATTTCATTTTTTTCTAATGGGAATCATAAGAAAGGATATTGTATTCTTGAATGTAACTGTGAAAATTTTGTGGTTGCTGACAAGTTGCCTGGGACAATCCTGTGGTTGCCTAAATACAGCAATGCTCCGGTTCCACTTCTGTGGAAATTCTCATTCATGGTTTTAACCTCTCTTTTCCTATTATCCTAAGCTAGACCATAGCTTTTGTGGCCTCTCTTTTCCTATTATCACAAGTACCAGCCTTACAGACCCTGTGCCACTTCCAGTTTATTGCCAACAATACAAAGGAGTACCATTACAGGATTCACACAACTCCTTCAGCTTCCTATGCAATTTAGGATCCATTTCAAACGTGCCCACCTTCCTATAAAAGTCTTCTGCTTTCTCGTTTCAGACCTCTTCAAAGACCGCTTCTGTTTTCTTTCCTTCCCCCATTACATGCATGTTCTCCTTTTTCACATACATTTCCATCATACATTAGACTCTTCCCTTTCCCAGACGGTCTTTGTTATCACTGGCAAAATTCTTCAGTCTGCAGCTCCCCACACTTGTCACAGCCTTTCAGTGGACCCTTTCATTATGAAATTCATTCAGTCATATCAACACTCTCAATTGTTTCTGTCTTCTAGTTACAAACAAGTTGTTACAATGCACGAACAAATTCGTTGGTAATACTGCTTCAGTACATTTATCTTTGTAAATTATCCAAAGAAATGCCATTTTGCATATAACACTCTACAGAAAATAAAGTTGTAATTCCAGTTAGCTCCTGTTTTCAAGATTTAGACTGAGCGCTTCACTGCTGTAAATCCTTATCACAGTACTTCGTTACAGACTTCAATTTTCAAATGATCTGGGGTTTTTTGTTTAAAAAAAAAAAGATAATTAACTCTGATGCCATTTCATTTTAACAGCTTCTGAACATTTCAATGCATTACTTACCAGCTTTTCTTTTCCACCTCCAGCAATCTAGGTCAAACCATCCATGATTCATTACACAAGCCTCCCATGACCGCTGTATATGCAAAGTATATCCAAAACATTCTGGTAGACGAATGGGCAACCCAGAAGGGTTTCCTTCAACACTACAGTCATTCATTTCTTCCATCTTTTATTTTGGCATTTGGAAATGTTAGAATCCATGTCATACTCCTGCATTCTTTCCTCAAAGGGGAAAATGGAAGACCATAGTGCAAAATGAAAGAGACTAGTTAATTGCAGTTTTTTAACAAAACCACAATCAAAGGAAAAAATCCTATTCCCATTAAAGTCAAAGGGAATTCTGCCCTGAAAAGTCTTCAGCGAGACTACAACATAACCTGATAAGGCCATTCTACAGACTGAGTAACATTTAAGATCGTGGTTTACACAGTAAACTGGCTCAGCAACATTGGGAGATCCTTTCGGATCATCTTTTGGAGTTGCTTCTAGCTGGAATAAATGGAAGGAGCTCTTAGACCAACATGTGCAAGACCAGACCCATTTTTCCACCTACCCATTACATTTCTCATCCATTTCCATGTCCTTCTCCACTACTGCTGAAGGCCCTAATGAGATACCATCAGGTGCCCCTGCTGTGTCAAATAATACTAGTGGCCGTTGTGTATCATTGCCACTGCCCTGCTACTGCCCCAGGAGAAGTGGGGCAAGACTTAAGTTCTATTCTAACTCTATACTTTCACTAGTTTGTAAGCATATGCAGTTACGGAAACAATACTTACATATGTGAGCCTTCTCCCTAACCTCTACTTACTATCTTGTTTGATTTTCAGTATGCCTTGATATTACAGGATGACAATTTGTTCTCATTATCTCATCCATGGCCTGTAATATCCGCACACACAATATGAACAACAGGTTAAGGAGCAGCTGAACATTTAAGACAATTTAACCCAGGATTACATTCTTCCAAAAAAATATTGCAAACTTAAAACCATGTTTGCAGTTGTATAATTTTAATGCTTAGTCTCCCTATGTAGGGAGAGATTCCTAGGGAATCCAGCTTCCTAGGGAGAAATCCAGCTAGCCAGGTGCCAATGGTGTCTGCAGGTTTTCTCTCTTTCATGTGTTTGTGTGTGTGTGTGCACGTGCACCTGCACACAGGGAGGTAAACCTACACCGACAGACAGATTCGGTATCCTCCTGCATAAACAGCTGAAGCAGTAAGACACTGTGCTTTAGCAAAGAAATAACTCCTTTAAGAAACAAAACTGCTACCAACACTCATTCTTTTAATGATGAATCAGACTGTCCTTTAAAAAGACTGCCCAGCACATAATTAAAATAAACTAATGAAGGCAAATGCCTTAGAAACTCTATCAAAAGAAGACTTTCTTAGTTGCAATTAATAAATTCTTTTCAAGACAATTTCTCTTAGCAAGATATGTTAATTTACTTTGTTACAGGTTATCTGAAACCTTCCTAAATGTCTGCCACTAATTCCAGCTGAAGGCAATGTAATTTGAACCCAGAAAAATCATGACCACATTTTTATTAAGTTGAGCACAAGGCCCTAAATCCTTCAAAATGTTATCCTTCAGGATACATGTGGCCTTCTTCTGGTTTGTAAAAGGACAGCAGTAGCACGAGCACATATCTGCTGTGAGAAAGATGGTCTATTCATAGCACTGTCTGACCAAGCACCTTCAGTAACAAGGCTCCCAATTCAGAGATCTAATTTTTGCAGACATTTGTATGCCAAATTAAAAATATCTCTATGATGGTGGGTTTAATGAGGTACTTTGTTATTCTCTGTAATAAAAATTAAAAGAGAGACAGAATTCTTCAGCTTAATTGCCACATCTGTTATTAAGCACTCTACTGTGATTGACTGGAGTGTATGTGTCAGTGACTGTGCCAGAAAACAGGCAAACTTTGTAAGCAGACATAACTTACAGCCCAACTGACATTAGCAGCATCTCTGTTACAACTTCTGATGCTGCTCAGCTAAACCTACAGAAACGCTGGCCTTGGTTCAAAAAAAAAAAAAAAGTATTGCAAATTGTGCATGGTCGGGTTTTATTAAAAGCATTCACTATTTTCAGAAGGAAACACGCTGGTCGTCTCAATGTGTGAATGTGTCATCTCTCATTAACAGATGAGAGACACAAGCAATCCAGAGTTTGGAAACTGCACAGGACAAAATTCACATTCAGTAGTACATCTGCTGCTTTATTTTGCAAACAGACAAGAAAACAGCTGAGGGGACAGTGAAAGGGCAGAGGGCACAGCGTTTGCAGAGGGACTGGACAATCACGGTGAGGGAACTTCTAGGAAGAGCAAAACCAGAATGGATGCTCTCATCTGGTCTGTATGGAAATTTGGGATGAAACCAGAATGAACCCACGAAACTGCTTGTTCCCTCTCAAATCAAGAGCAGCGTGTGCCAGGTCACCTTGCTGGCTGCAGCAGGGACACTCCAGTCAGCTTAGCAGGGCACTTCATGCAGAGACAGCAAATGGGACTGCAGCTCCCCAGCATCAGACAGTGCGAACAAGAAGGAGAAAGCAAAACCCACGTTAAGAGGGAGAGATAGACAAGCCAGCCTGATGGATTGTGGGATGCTAGGAGGACATGCTTCCCTTCTCCTGCATGGGGCATATGCTGGGTGGTGCTGACAACTGACTTCTGATGACAACTCAGATTCATGATCATGACACCTGGTGAAAATTCCACACTTGAGTTGGCCAATAACTGCTATTACACTGTTTTTATTATCAGCTGATCTTCTTTTGGCTCTAAAAACCAAGCTCTTATCACCGTCATAGCAAAATGGCTCTGAACTTACACACTTTCTCTGTCGACTAGCTGCTTCCTTCCAATTTTACAGAGGCTTTCTACTAAGAGCACAGAAATGTATGTTGCTATTGTAAGTAAGGAAGACAGACAGGCCAGCTGCCATATTGCTTAAAATTACTTCTTTTTATTCATTTCATCCAGTAAGGAGCAAGGGATTATTTGGCTTTCCCTATTGATTTTCTGTGTTGCTCTAGATCTAGAGTGCGAAGAAAGGCAGGAATGTGTAGAAGAGTGATATCCATTGCATCCGCTCCTGCAAGACAGAAGGATGCCCTTGTGTTGAAAGCTAAAGCAAAGCTGACTACCATGGGCTCGAGCAAGCGATGGGCAGTTCGTCTGACCCAATCTCTCAGCTGCCCCATGAACTAATCCATGAATAAATCTTTCTTCTTCCTGGAGGGCAGACTGGGACACTCTAAGTCTCTCTCTCCAGGACAGCAAGTCGAGCAAGCGATGGGCAGTTCGTCTGACCCAATCTCTCAGCTGCCCCATGAACTAATCCATGAATAAATCTTTCTTCTTCCTGGAGGGCAGACTGGGACACTCTAAGTCTCTCTCTCCAGGACAGCAAGTGACCATTTTTTTTTAAAGTCTCCCCCCAGCCCCCAATGGGTGAGATAAGCCAGGGCAGATGCTCTCTGTCACTGCCCGAAAGTCTCTGTTGCACTCTCAGAAGTCCAAGACTGCTCCACACTGCAAGAGGTTCCAGCAAGTTTCATGTGTCTCTGTCTCCAGGATCTCTTTCCTCCCACGTGTCTTTTGCAAATACTTGATCTTCCCCAATCTCATTAATTTAGCAAAAGATAGGATTCACTTACTTACACACACTTAGGTATATGGTATGTAATAATCTCACATACAGTATTTTCATCAGCGTATCTCCCTATGTGATCTGCATTTTTTCTAGCAGAGTCAGGCTTTTTGTTTAAGGCTACTCTTAATAGCCACACTGTATATTGGAAGTATTTAGACTCCTGCCTAAATGTTCTATCTCATTCCATAAAACAAATCAACAGCAGAGCTGAGAACAGAATTTAGATCTGCTATTCTCCATTTTCAGCCTACCCTTAGCCTCCCGTTTGATATTTTGCCACAGTGGCAATAACATGCACATCGTGAGCACGGTGCTTACCATAGCTGTAGCATCAGAATCATGAAATACAGACTATTCAGTCTTAAGACATTTACAAAGGAATCATCACACACAATTATCACTACTGAGAGAATTTTTAACAGATTTGGGTCACCTCTGAAAAGGCCAGTAATGCCCTCTTGTCTGTCTGCTTTTTCATTTCTTTATGTTTCCCATTCATATTCTTGTTGTAAACTGCAATGAAGAAAAGCACACGTATATCCCTAACAGAAAACATCAATGTACTAAATCTTTGGTATTTCCCTGGAGATAGGCAATACAACAGAAATCAGGGTAACTTTTGGAAGTGTAGTGAGAGAATTCCACAGGAGAAGAGAAAAATTAAAGAATATCATAGGATGCAGCCTCTAGAGATGTTTCTGCATGGCACTGGACATTTCTGGAGTGACTGCAATGGATTTCTACTTAGTTGCAAATACCTCCAGCTGACGACCAAGAGGCAAGAACCTCAGACATTTTTAACATCTCCTCTCATTGCTAGATGAGAAAGAGCATTTCCTCCCTGCATCCAGGGACTACTTAAGCAAACCAAATCAAACAAAAATCTATTTTCTGAAGCTGATCCACTGTCAAAATAAAAATCAACTTGTAAAAGGGTGTGGTATGCATGGAAAGATCGACAGTCTGCAATGACACAAGAAAATTATTTCCATGTTTCAGTGGTGCACACCAAAAACCCAAATCACTGCATCCCTTGAGGTTCACTTACCATGAACGTGTATCCTGGCTGTCATTATTCATACATAATGCAAATTGGCATGAACTAGTGTTCAGCAAGAAAGAACACAGCATATCTTAAAAGTGCATTAAAGTTGCAGAGGAACAATATTGTTCCAAAGACGAGGTTAAGTCTCACAGCTCTTTAAAATGGGTTATGGAGATAGAAAAATATACTGACAGCTGCAGGGATACTTTAAAGCAAGGAAGTATTCTCTTGATGTGTTTTTGTTTTGTTTCTCAACAACTACTCACCCGTCTTCTTATTCAGTAATTGAAAATACTCTTTTTTGTGGCTTCAGAGCTCTAACAACTTCCCCGGGACTAGTGAAACTCACTTCTATTCAGTGCCACCTTCTGTCTTGAAGTGATGAAGACCTGTGTCATACCTGCATAGCAATATTTGCAACGTGTAGTACCTTTAATCCGAAACAATCCCAAAGCATAAAGGGCACTAAAGTTGCTAATGCATTCTCAGCAGAGCCAGCAATTCAGTTTTCTTCTTAAAGAAAATTTAATGATCTATTTAAAAGAGACCAGTTGTTCTGGCTTTAGTGGAGGCAGCTTTGGGATGAGACAGATGTACATGTGTTCACAGATCCTACAATGCATTACCCAAGCAATGCACAAGGGATCCATGTACATGCACCTCACCTCAGTTACTCCGAAAGTCCACTGATTTCACTTGAGTTATCCCTGGTAAAGTAAGTATTCCTTGCAAGTAAGACATTTGGGCCCTCAGCCTGTGATCTCTTGTGCCTTTCATTTTAAATGAAATGAAATGAAACATATTAAAAAAAATGAAACACATTCTTTGCACACAGCTAAAATCTTCATGAAATCTACCCCTCATTTTAAAATTTGCATTTCAATCTCACTGGCAGGTACACTTCAGAAACAGTTGTTATTTATAATATCAGTCTGGAGAAGAAAAAAAAAAAAAGATTAAAAGATTAAGTTACTCTTCACTTCCAAACAAGCCTGGTCACAGCTGTACTTCAGCTTCCGAGCAACTGCTCCGCAAACACACAACAGGGCTTCTGTCTTCCCAGAGGGTTTGCTTGGGTCACCCACATGTGGCATGGATTAAAGTAGCATTAAAGCTCCGTTACAGAGCAGTAGAGCCACAAGTTAAACACACAAACTGGCGGTGATGCCGGTAAATGCCCTCATCCAGCACTCTGCCCCGACTAGTCTCCTGCAGCGCCAGCGGGAGCCCACGCACAGCAGTCCCACTGTCCACACCCAGGGCAGAAAAAAGGACCTAAACAATTTTTCTGCTTTTATGTTTTCACTGCTAAGCAGAAGGGAGTTGGAGAGAAGGAGACAAGTGTCTTAAGAGCGGGTTTTGTAGGCAAAAAGAGGATAGTGAAAAGGCAGTCTATGATTTTGGTGGTGATGGAACAATGGAGTCAGGCAGCCTGCTCAAACTGTGAAGTTTTCTTTAGAAACACCATTGTAAAAACTGAAAGCCAGAGGAAAGTGCAGTCCCCACGTCAAACACCTGAGTATATATGTGGCACAGAGGCTTCCTGTACGGAGATGCCTCCTCAACCTGCTGGAAAGGCAGAGCTCATTCCCTCAGCCCAGGCAGACTACAGCTGGAGCACCCAAGCCCACATGAAGACCATACCCTGGCCCAGGTTTAAGACCCTAGTCGCCTGCACGGGAAGGGGAGGAGACAGGTTTACCAGGGCTGTTACACTTGGTAGATCACCAAACATCTTCCACCTCAGCAGGTAAGCAAAACAACCAGCAGGGTTGGAGAGTTGGGACTTTTTTTTCTCCCGGACTTACAGTTCCTCACTTCATAAAAATGATGTTGAGAAACTGCAAAGTGTTGTGTATTTTTTCATTCCTATGGGTCATGCCAGGAAGACAACACTAGCACAAAGCAGTGGTAGCTGCCATCCAGTCACAGGTGCCCAGATCTTTGTCAATCAATGTCTTAATTGGCATTCTTATGTGCAAAAAGCAATCCACTAAAATAAATAATCAGTAGATAAAATAATTTCATAATAATAATAGTAAAAAATAGTGCACTGCAGCCAGCGAAACGCTCTCAGCTGCAGTATATCAGCTCCCACCAAAGGGCAAAACAACCCCACTCTGCGGGAATAATGGCATCAGGCATTTTAGTCTCTCTGTCTTCCATGCTCTCCAACCAACACACAGCCAATATGGACAGGTATTAATTACTTAGCTGTTTCATCTGTCCTGCTTTGAGTAATGTGACCTGTCCGGGAGAAGGGACTGTGAAGTACAGCAGGTGACATGCAGTCTCTGATGGAAGAACCACCCAGCATTTATGGGTACTCACCTGCTCACTCATGAAGCACGTGAGTAACATCTCTGGAAGTAGCATCACAAAATTAGAGGCAAATAGGACAATGGTGCAAAATGACAAATGGGATTTCTGTTTAGAAATTTACAAAACCTCTGTTTAGATTTAAGTGTCTGTTTATTCCTATTACAATTATCTAGATTTTCTGTGAAAGTAAACACCACTCTAGAAAGGATATAAACTAAGACTTGTTGAGCACAACTGATAAATCTCCCTCCCATCTCACCACAAAAACTTCTTGAGGTGTTTAGATTCCTGAAAGTCTCCTAGTTGCATCATAAAAATCAAAATTTCACAAGTTTCAAAGTTCCTGTATTTTGATGTCACTGAATACATTAACTTGGATACTTCCGATGCATCAGAAAATACCAAAAGGATGAGAGGACCTGACAACATCAAACAGGACCATAAGAGCTTATCATCTCACGAGAGGCAGTGACACATATACCAAACCACATATAGCAGGCAAGAATCATACTGCACCATCTCTGCATTAAGCACCTACCCATTATATTTCAATCACATACTCCAATGTCCTTGTGGTCACAAAACCAAACACAGTACAGGTGGATATGATGTGAACAGTAAAGCACACCCAGGACATGAGTTCATTTGTACGAATCCAAACATTAGTATTTGGAAGTAGTAACTTCCTTTCACTGAGTAAAGGGCTACAGGAGAGATGGGATTTCAGATTTGGAGAAGCTGTTTGGTTTGATGTCTTCAGAAGATGGACAATGTGCTGTTTCACATAACATTCACTTAAAGGACATTCATAGTGACGTTACAATTGAAGAGATTTTTATGCACAAAAACGTAATTATGCAGATAATTAAATTCTACTGCTATCATAAAGCAGTGCAGTGGCCTACAAACATCTTTTAATGGCAGCATATACAGAGCTCACAAGCATCATTTCCATAGTCCTTGCAAGAGAAAAGAAAAACCTAACTTCTGTGCAGTTTGGCACCTTTCTGACGCAAATTTAAAAGTTTAAAAAAAGTTTAAAAAAATTAAGTACCAATATTTTCTTGAGGATGGTTTGAAAAAAAAAAAAATCAAAATCAGCCTCTCCAGCCCCACTTTACCCTTGGCAAACATCCCTGACTTACTGAGGTCACTGAATTTCTTAGACTGACAGCTCAGTCTTCCTCTGACAGCAGCTGGCTGTACCCTCAGTATTTCTTTCTATTAAAAAGATTTACTAAAACAGGTACAGTAAACACTGGAGGAAGAAGCTATCAGGAATCCATGCCAACCTTGCTCCCCAAACCAAACACCTGTGACTTCTCCAAGAGTAGTGAGGCTTTTTAGGCACACTAAGGTTAAAGAAAGAAGAAACATCCACTGAAAAAAACCTTTAAGTTCTGTAGTTTAGATCCTCAGCCATAAACAACTGTGAGAAGTGCCAAGCTCATACAGAGCCTGCAACAACTCCATGTGTTTTGGACTATGGGTGGGTGAGCGTGGGAAGGGCTGGCTGCCAGAGGTAGCCCTCAGCACACTCTGGATGGAGCAAAACTGAACTTGGCCCTTCATTGGCACAGGCAGAATAAAACAATCATCAGCTCTTCAGGGACTTGTTTTGTATTTAAATAGAGCTACCAATATACCATACTTCTCGATTTATCATTTGTAAATGGAACATAAAATACAGCTTGACCCTCTTCAGATTAATTCTTGATGACACAAAACTCAATACAAGTAATTCAGGTGATCATCTCTCCCAAAAGTATAGACAAAAAACCCTCCAAAGAAAAGCCAAATGATGAAGAATGGAATAAATAAAAATATTAATTATTTAATACTGCTCTTACACAAAAAATGCTTTTTGCTCCTCTTTGCACTTCAAAAACTTCTCTAAAGTAAAATATTCACTACGAAAGTGTGAACAAACTAGGAAAAATGAGACAGTATAAACAAAACACCACTGTAGAATATTAAATCATTTTATATTTTTAATTTCTGTGTTCAGAAGATGTAACAGCCAGAACAAAATGAAAACACATACTTGAACCTTACGTGAAATTAAAGAAAATTAACTCATGGTGCTTTGTTATTATACCAGTACCAATAAACATGCAAAGATAGATCTGTAAATGACATGCGTCCGTCAGGAGCAAATACCATCCAAAAGCAAACACTAAGTTAATAAGGTCCTTAATTGAAAAAAGGAAGAGAGG
>NW_010416313.1:737-7006 GCF_000710305.1 Buceros rhinoceros silvestris | reverse complement strand
GAGAAAAAGGGATTAAAAAAAAAAGAAAACAGAAAAGGAGCGAGGAAAAAATAAGAATAGGAAAAGAGGAAAAAAAAGAAAATAGAAGGGGGAAGAAAAAAAGATAAAAGGAGGTGAAAGAATTAGAAGGAAGGAAAAAAGGAAAAAATTGAAAAAGGGAAAAAAGAAAAATGGAAAAAAAATTTAAATCTCCAGTAACGTACAGCAGTAGCTAGAAAATGAGGGCAAAGCCCCTTTGCCAGATGTGATCACCAGTGACTCCGGTCATCATCAGGTGCCACCTCTAGTGCACTGGCAAAACAATCAAGCCCTCAGGGCTGCAAAGGCGAAACAGTTGTTTTTAAACAAACACACTTCTAATTGAAGAGCTTTCCACTCCAGCTGTTGTATTCTAATTTTTAAGTAGATTTACAATGGCTGACGCAAGTATGCTGCCTTCGGGGCCAAGACTGCCGCAGCTCACAAATTGTGACATTTCTTCATGTATCAAGTGTCCTGATTCTTGCCAGTAGTCTTGAACCCTTTGAAGAAGGTTTATAAGCCACCAAACCAATGCTTCCCACAAACACATATACACATTATTTGTGCCTAAGTTCCAGTGATCATAACGTGGTGTTGACAGACCACTGTGATCTCACATTTTGTAAACACTTTAGAGGAAACTAAAACTCAGTTATACATGTTCAAAAGCACACTGTAGGACACAATCTTGTAGCACAGAGCAAAGACCTCTTTGACTGTTGACATACTCTGTTATTTCCACCATGTCTGTCCACAGTGCTACCTTACAAGTTTTTTCCTGATTTCTGATAGCGACTTCAAAAAAAAAAAAAAAAAACATAAACACTTCAATTATGTCATTTGCTACTTGAAACTTAACCAGACCTTGGCACAGGCACACGTGCGTGCATGCGCACACACACACACACACGCACACATACACAGACATGTTTTTTTCTTTTTTAACATGCAAGTGCTTCCAGTGTATTCACATTCTGGAGGTGACCGAGCTTAGTCTGACTATTGGCTTTGGGAGGATCTGATGCCAGCCAGCCATGCATAATGGCCTCTTTGTCAGGCTGTCACATGAACAGCGTTGTGTTACAATCATTGTCACTGCAGGCTTGAACTGCAAGGCATGCTTTCACACAAAACATTCACTTTGGGGGCTCTTTTTGGCAGAGCCCTCTGATCGAAACTCTTTTGCTCCTCTTTAGTTAATCAGTTCAGCAATGCTGAAACTTTAAAAGTTGGGATTCACAAACTCTTATCCAAATTCACCTGAAACTGCTCTGTAGGTCACATGAAGAAAGGGGTAAGTAACACAAAATATCCATCATATAATTTACTATGTATGGATCAACACCAAAAAGTGCTGAGAAACTTAGTTAATGAAAAATAGATTGCCATAGTACAGAAGTTCTGAATGAAGCCAACAATACTGAAAACACAGAAATAAGTTTTATTTAGTTCAACTTTGCAGAACGTGAGGTCAGAAGAATACCACCTTAGTAGTGGGATCCCCCTTAAACACAGTTTAGGAGAAAACAAACACAGCATCACAGCTGCAAATTCGTCCCCCTTGTTCCACCAGCTAAGACCTTGCTGTTCCTGATTGCGTCGACAATGCGAGGCCCTGTAACCCTGATCTTTAGATATGAATTATGACCACCAAAACTGCATATCAAAATAAGACAGCAGCATACAGCTTCCTCCAGCACATGCTGATTCCCCATAGGAAACCCCAGGGCAGAGCTGGAGCTGGGGAACTCTCAGGCAGTTCCCACACCTTGGGCTGGCACCACTGCAGAGCTATGGCATGACTGCAGTTACAGGCAATGCGTAGCACTGCCAGATCCACTGTGAACCATGGATGAGGATCTCATCACAGCTTTTTCTAAGCCCTTTGATAACAGAGTATTTTGTTCCAAAAATCCCAAGTCAACATTATCTCCACCTTGGATATTTTTCTCGCTGTACTTCAGAAAAATGTCTGCAAGATAGAATCAAAACATTTCTACAAGATGAGTAACCTACCAGGTGACAATGTTATTACTTACAGCATAAATCCTCTAAATTCACAAAGTACCCAAAGATGTCCTGAAAAGTAGATAAACACGATCTCTGTATAGGAAAAACTTCAAAAGATGCTTTGAACACACTGAACTCACTGAGACCCTGCACGGATGTTTCTGTTTTCATATTCTCACAGGGCTAAGACCCAAATATGTTTGGAACGACATCCTCCTGCCCTTACTGTCTCTCTGAATCATTTTGCACTGCACATATTTGTCGTGTACAGTTACTTATGAAATACAGCACTACTCACTTTGAAAAGGGCTTACAGGATTTACCCCTGAAGGTGATAACCGCGATGCAGCAAGAACTCACAGCATAATGCTTGCAATGTACAGAAAACTTTACAAAGCAATGGCTTCTTTCCAAAAGAAATGGGAGTGAGCATGGAACAGCAAACTACCAACTTCATTGTTGGTTTCTGCCTAGTTAATTTTTCTTTTCCTTTCTAGTCCACCAAGGTAATGTATCTGGTGCTTAACTCTGGTCTGGTATTCCACCCTGCTACTACCCTACTCATAGACATATCAGTTGCCCTAGACACACATTATTGCTCTATTGATCATTTTCCTTTCTTGAGCAGCTTTGGGCAGCCCTCCCTCTTCTCCACATTCTCCACCACTATTTTGAGCACACGCTCCCAGATCAGCAGTGCCCATGAGAGACACCACTGGGGTGGGTCAGGGCCCCCCAGTCTCATTCCTGGACAATTTCGCCCAACCACAAAACTCTGCGGATATTGTCTTGCCCAGCCTGACAAATCCACTTTCTGTACCGCCCTAAGGTCATAACTTCTCCAAGACTCCTCTTGCCTTTCATGGTCTCTTCCCATGTCCAACATTTCTCACACTCAACAAGAGGCTGTCCCTTCCTTTGGCAGGGCCACTGAACCAGCCCTCATTGGTGATATACTAGTGTTTCAGAGAACCAGTTCTATGCTGTGACCTATCTGAAGACTTTCACCTGAAAAACCTATAATTAATCCCTTCAGACATTTTAATTTCTGTTATTTTTGATGAATAATAATATGACTGTGGCTTGACAGCTGCTTTCATTATTTCATTGTCCTTCCTTATTTCATACTCTCTTTTGTCTTTAATTTTAGATTATAAAAGTCAAGATAATTTTTGCTATTTTTTCTCTGCTGTTGTATAGCTCCTGTGACTTGAGTGGTGGGAAAATAGAGCCATACAACTTACAGCTTTTAGTGCTAGTGCTTCTGTTTAAAATATAAGACACACTAATAGAAAGTTTTTATATTCAGGTTTCTTTGAAAGATTTAACTTGCATCTCTGTGGGTTCAACAAAAATCATTTGCTAGTGTCCTGGGTTCAGCTAGGATAGGGTTGATTTCCACAGCCAGGACAGCTGAATTGAACCAGCCAATGGGATATTTGATACCACACTGACATCATGCCCAGTATATATAAGGGGAGTGGGGCTGCAGAGGGCATGCAGTTTAAAAAACAACAGCAGGGCACAGCTCAGCTTGGTATGGCTTGGCAGCGGTCAGCAGTACATTATAGATCATTCATTTTATCATTATCACTATTGCTTCCTTTCTCTTTCTGCTGTTCAAGAAAACTCTCCTTATCTTAATCCATGCAGCTTTACTTCTACCTTTTTGCTCCTTTTCCTCGCCCCTGCTGGGGTAGGAAAGGATGAGCGAGAGACTGCATGGTGCTTAGTTGTCAGCTGGGTTCAAACCATGACAGGGAGGCTTAAAAGAGTGTTCTTTTACAGCAGCAGAAAAAATATTAAGTGTCTTTCCTGAGGTCACAGAGCAAGTTAGTGTCAAATCTAAAACTATGCTTTCTGCTTCCCAATCTATAGTCTTTCATTACGTAGCGCATCAGAATTAGTACCTCACTCAGAATTAGTACCTCACTGCCGACCATGGGTGAATTTCTCTGATAATCAGATACAGACAAAACATGATAAAACACAGATAAAACATGATGAGCTGGCTGCCTACGTTTTATATAAACCTAATGTGTACATCCAAAGGCACAAACCACAAGCGAAACATCAGCTAAAGACCAGACAGTCTGAATGGGTTAATTAACAAGAATGCTAACACAATCAATAAAGCTATTCTAGTAAAGCAAACTCCTCCCCAGAATACCACTATTTTTCTGACAGATAGCTTTAGATGATACATAGTCTTTTCATTAGAAAAACATCTGGAATATCAAGACACAGATCCTTCTAATAGATGTAAAATAATACCATTATACTTAAGTCCATGATATGCTGATTCTAGTGCATGTTTTGAATCCTCAAAGGGGAATATCAGTACCAATTACTGGGAAACTCATCTCTTAATATTAAAGATCAGGGTCAAAGTCCATTGCTGTCACTGAGTTGGTAACACAACTATCATATAGTGAAATCTGGTGCCACTGGCATCATTCACCAAGGAAGACACTGCTTAATCAGAATAAGGATGTAAGAACTTTGACTGTAATTCCGCTACAACATTCCACTTCACGTATAAAGGAAGACTTATAGTGAGTTTTTACTGTGTTCCATTAAAAAAATCAATATACTGGATCACATCCATGTTACCGTATTCTCTATGGAAGAATCAACATATCTTTATTTTGACTAAAATGGTAGCACACATACAAAGAATATGTTTTTTTTTCCCCTAATGAGAAGCGAAATGCCTAGACAAGAAGAAGGTATGTAGAGACACAGTGCAGAGCTCGTGCCAAGTAATCTGAATATAAATTCAAGGGATCCTTACCAGCTGCAGTCAAAAGCCCACTCCAAACTGTCATACATTAATCAAACTTAAGTATGTAAATGCACAGTTCCCGTGTTTTTTGCATAGATGAGTTAACTGCTTTTGTTTTAAACTGCTTTTGCTTCCCTAGGTGTATGCCTCCGCGTAGCAGAATACACCCTTTTGTGGAAAACGTGGCTAGGAGAGTCAACAAACGACTCTTCACTTGGTCAAACTCTTCCGTTCACGTGCAGGGCAGGAACAGCTCATTTAATACTGTCACCTCTGGACAAATCCTCTGGTGCCCACCCTATGAGGACCCCCACCACCTCCAGTCACATCTGAAGCATTAGCTATGCACATTTTAGTTGAAGCAGCTAAACCGTAACATTTATGGTACAAAGGGCCAAAGCATCATGCTGTTGAAGCAAAGGCAGTACAGCTTCTGTTTACTGGAGCTGTCTGTGGGAAGGCAAAACTGGCATGCACAGCCTTGCCCTGGAGAATAGTGCAGACTCTGGACCACCACTCTTCACCACCTGATACTCAAAACAGCGAAACTCTAATAAGTGATTTCCAGGGAAATTAAATAGATACAACCAGCCTACTTCACACAGGTCACTGAGCAGTGAGCAGCTGAGAATTTTTTTGCACGATATGGATTGTAATCAATGAGGGAGATAGAGAAAATTCTTTTCCAGTCCTGTGAACTACTCCTCTTCTAGCAGAGACTTCTAATGCTCCAGACTTAGAACTGCACCATTTTAAGAAGCAAAGGCAAAGCCATGCCATCTCCACAGCATATTAACAATCAGCACTAACATCATGCAACTAATTCACCTCTTGTAGGAGTGATATGTATTTAAATTTGACTGTATGACCAGGCCACACAGTAGTTATAGTTGTCTGTGTAAGAAAAATCAAGTAAATTTTACCAGACAAGGTCCCATGTTTTGATGCTGTGCAGTTGCATCAGTTATATGAGCAAACAAATAGAAACATGCACTAAATTATGCTGTTCGTCCAGCTTATTAAAAATCTGGTGCACAGCTGCCCTTTCTGACTTGAGACAGAAAATAAAAATAGGCTTCCAAATACCATTTCTTTTGCAGGGCCATTGCGTAACAATGAACAGATGATTTGGCCACCTAGGCTGTTAAGTTTCCTAAAGTCCGTCCCCATCTCAGACAGTCGCATGCCCCTCTGCATTTCAAGAAGAACACACATACCTTATTACATATGCTTTCCTCTTGGTATGGTGTTATTGGGCACAAATGCCATTTAGTCGTGTTGACAAGGAAACTAGGGCCCACAGCCAGCTTTCAGTTTCAGTCTCACATCAGACATGTTGTTCAGCCAAACCATCTAAGACTTTTTGGTGTATTTCTGTAGCTTATCTGATGGGAAACAAACCTCACTCTCCAGACCTGGGGGGGGGGGGGTTTCTTTTTTTTAAGTCGTGGGT
>NW_010416313.1:0-712 GCF_000710305.1 Buceros rhinoceros silvestris | reverse complement strand
GGTGTGGAAAACAACCCCACCCCCCGAGGTGGGGGGGGGGGGGGGGTTTGTTTGTTCCAAGTGCTGGATAAAAAATTTTTTCCTAAATTGTCATTATGTTAATCTGTTTTCCGAACTGCTGCTGCCAAAGCTCAGTTACAAACCTGAGAAAGTATGTCATGTCATCTTCAGTACTGATGGCATGTTTCAAGTCGAGGTTTTTAACTCACTCTATAACCTAAAGTTGGTACTTGAGAAAAACTTGACAGCTGTACATCACTCTGGGAAATACATGTCTGCTTTGACTATGTTCAAGTAATTTGTAGCAACTTTAAAGTGATTTGCAAAATTACCAAAAAGCACTGCATTCTCAGCTCTCTCCAGGAAAATGGGCTGCTTATTTTTCCTAATTGATTTGTGTCTACATTTCCAGATCAAGCCTACCTCTTGGCTGAAACACAAAATAGGAAATATTTACACCACTACGACTGTCGCCAAAAGAAAATCTGTACAGGATAACACAACTGAGAATTTCTCTAGGCAGCTTCTGCTGAAAGACCGGAACGAACTCAAGTTATTAAACAGATGGGCATTTTCACGCGCAGGTCATGCTTATTTACTTATACAGACAAGCATCCCCCTATCTCAGTATGTTCCCTCGTTCCAGTCTCTCTTTAGGACTTCCAAAAGCTTTCTGAGAAAGCGAACGGTAACCTTAAAATAAAAAGGTATT
>NW_010416312.1:34893-48019 GCF_000710305.1 Buceros rhinoceros silvestris | reverse complement strand
TTGAACCCAGGACAGCCCTCTTTGAAGCTATCTTCTTTTACCTTCTGAAATGAAAGCATTATTTTCTTCAGCAAAGAATTTGTGATGAGGTAGGTGAAATATGTTTCCTCAAAAGAGGAAAAGTATATACTTTAGTATTTTCTTCATCCAGAATCCATAGGTTTATTTTAGGAGAGCTACTTGTGACTCATTAGGAGTCAAAACTAGAGTAGGATGAAGAGAAACACTAATTTAGCTGTTGTAGGTTAACTTCAAATGCTACCAACAAACATTTCAAAGGAAGGTTAATGGAATTATTGCTTACGATGCTCACAGTGGTTGTATCTGGGAAAACTGATTTGGCTACGGATATGGATCTAACAAGAAAGACAAATTCCTCTAATCTAGTTACTGTGGGGTAAAACAGAAGAAAACACAGACAATTGTTTTGATGATCTCTCTACTGTAGTCATGTTTTGTCAAGGACAAAAGGGCATTGTAAATGATACTAGTCACATGCTTCCCGTTAAAATTTTGTATAGGACTCCATGACCATGAGAATTTTTAAAAGGATCAAACCCAAGAATCCCGAATTCATTTCAGGGTAAGTGGGCTACTTTCTGTTTACCACAGTATACGGAGTGTGCGTGCAACTTCATGGAAGATTTAAGAAAGGTAGTGCTTAAACTCCACTTCAGCAAGAAAGAAAGGTTGAAAGGACAACAGAAGAAATTTGAAAAATCTTATCATGTAGTATGGTCCACAGAGTTGTATCTAGTGGAATGGAGACAATATTTGGTCTGAAGAATCTTTAATGAATATGTATCCTAAAACTCTTCTTTGACCAGAAGGAAACACAAATCAGATTAGGACAGGCTTCTGATACTGCGTTGAAACATGCGTTTGTAAGCTGAATTGACTTAAAGAAGGTTCTGCATGGGAACTCCCGAATAAGAGCAGCAGTGGATCTGCTATACAGATGCTCTCGTGCAAACATCATGATGAAAAACATTAGCATAGACTCTAACGTGGAGGGAAGGTGAATTATTCAGGCTTTGGATGCTTCTGTACAGCCTGGGCTGAGACAGATGATTATTCAGAAAGTAATATGCTAAGGCTTCAAGGATGACTATGTGTAGTGAGATCCTGGTTGAACATAATTATAAATTTCAAGTATATTTTCAAAAGTTGTCTGCCTTTTGTTTGCCTTTGAACTTTCTTAGCACTTTTCTGCAATTCGGTGACTGTTAAAGATTTTCCTATAAAGAAAAAAGGGAGCATGAACATTTAGCCCACACTCTGCATCATCTGTCCCTGTTGTATCTGTGCTATTAAGTTTTATTATATTTGTCTACTTTCTCCTACAAAGTTCAACTCTGGTTTCCCAGCTAAAACTGAATGGGAAAAGAGCTCCAGAGTTGTCATTCTGTTTTGTCTTGTTTTCTTTTCCCAGTACCCGGTAAACCAGGGTAGGAATTGGGCATACTGAAGAGTTGTCCCAGCTGTTTCATTGATGGGAATATTGCTTGTCTCTGAAAGAATTTGCTCTTTCGTTGCAGAAGATATGGGGCAAAGAGAGGATAGGAGCCATTAAGCTCAATACTTTTTCTAGACAACAGTACAGAGCTCAATACAGAGTGCCTAAAAAGAAAACTTTATATATATGTTTATATACACATATATATGGCAATGTTCTTTCATTTTATGATTGCTATCTTTGCCTTACCGCTACCTGAAAAAGAGTGAAAAATACAAGTCACAAGGAGCTTCCTTCTTCCATGGAATAGGTAGGCAGAAGTATGCAAAAGGAAGCAGCAGCTGCAGTAAAAGAGGAGCAGGCAGCGGCAGTGCAATCACCGTGTAAGAGACCAGGAGTCATTCCCTTAGGAAATGACCGCACCATCAAACTTTGTGCGATGGCTTAAAGGTCTTTTTCATGGGAAACTCTATTAAATCTGCACTCACAAGGAGCCTTCCAACTTCAAGGTGAGTACATTGATGTGAGTACCGCAAGTTTAGTACCAATGCTCTGCTCGTGTAATTTGGGGTGGGTGTGTTTGTCTGTACTATGGCCACCTTTTAGTGAGAGTCACTTCTTCACACAGAATAGCTGCTAATATAACCCCTGATGGCTATTAGTGTCGTATAATTTGGCTTCAGAAATTTGAAAGCTTTTATTAATGCTTCTCTCTGGCCATGGAAAAATACTCTTACGCAGAGACTCTAGAGCAGTGTGGCTGTATGGCATGCTAGCAATAAAAGCTCTGACTGACCCACAAACCGATTTAATCTGTAAATACCTGCTGTGATTTTTTTCCCCGAGATAAATACCGCTATCTTTTTCAAGCACATACACAGTGCAGTATTCCAGTCCATTATTTCTTATTTAACTCATTTACCCTTTCCCAGCACATTGTACCTTCTTTTTTATTTTTTTCTTTTTGCCATTTTTTATCCATGAATTTCACAGCAGAAGGGAGAATCAGGCCAGACATATCTGATACACGAAATTTGTATCTCTTCCAAAATGGCTGATTAAACTTAATCCATAACAATTCCAAACAGCAGAAGGTATCATTAAACCGTAAATCAGTTGTTTATGGTATGTACAGATGTTAACAACACCTGGAATGATGTCCTCTGAATTGTGAGATAATTTCTGATGAACAAACATTGAATACAGCTGTGATATATTGTCCCTCTAAGCCTACTTATAAGAAAAGTATGGACATCTGTTTGAATACATCTCACTTTCCTCCCGAGCTTTTTTCTGCTGCTAGAGAAGTTAAGCTTGTTGGTTTTTAATTTGTCTCTCAAACATGAACTCAGTTTATCAGAGACAGAAGTAAATTCGGTGTTACAGAGATTATGTTTAGTTTTGCAATTCTGGTATTAATTCATTCTTACAACTAATCACAGGGTGACAGTCTTATTTTCTGAAGAAGCTTGATCTCTTATTAGCATATACAGTTACTTTATGAGTTGTTGCCTGAAGCTAAACTGCTGCCTCTGTAGCAAAAAATGAAGTACAGATGCCCTCTAGGCCAGAAGAACTAAAACTCTCAACAGTGCTGCACCCTGTACACTTAAGTTTTGCTGTTAAATGTTAACACATACAGTCCAAAGCAGAGAATAACAAACACTGACCTCAGCACTTGGGCATTTGATTTTAACATCTACACCTCTAGAAGAGCCAAACTGCTAGCAGAAACCTTAACATGAAAAACAGATATATGAAATAGACTCGAAAGATGAGATCAAATACAAACACGAAATGAGAGTGCAACATACATCCTGGCGCAATTGCTGAGTATTCATAGTTCGAAGGAGAAGAAAACAGCTTCTGTACCTGTGGTAAAGGATGGTTTCTGTTAGTGACCTCTGCTGTGAACACTGATTTGTGCTGTGCCAAACGCCTGTATGGTGATGTACAGCCCCACCCTTCATTGTGTTGATTAATGCACAGTGTTCAAAGACTTATTCAATTATGTTAAATAACGTGTCTCACGGGTGCATCTTGACTCAGATCCTGGATGCAGAAGAGCACCTTTTCAAAGTTTTCATCTGTGGCCTTGAGAGGTTAGGGTATCTCCGGGATGTCGTCACTTTCCATATTATCAACATATAATGTATCACATACACTGGCCCTTGGCATCAGTGTGAAATTCAAATCAGCACATGGCACAGGACACAGCCCTTTTGTATTTTTGGACACTGGCCCTGGATATTTCACTGCGCCATGTCATCAAACTCTGCAGAGCAGTGACAGGATTTCCTAGTGTGTGCCCTGTATATAAGGCATTGAAGGTGTTCTAACCCACAAAGAATAAAAGCATGTACACATAGACTACCATAGCTATCCTGTTTACACCAGTCGTGCTTCAGTTATTTCGTTCCTGTATTTTTTCATTTCAGTGAATCAAATAGTTGTTTTTATGTATGTTTGCAGAAGTGTATTCATTTATGCTCAGCTCATCTTTGTATCTTAGAGCAAATACACAGTGACCCAAATTTTCAAATTTACACAAGATTTTATAGAGAATGCAGCACAATACATGATCCTGAAAGTGTTCATTCAATCCATACGAAAGATTTTAATTTAATCTACTTTGTAGGAGGGGACGGGAGCGAGGAGAGACACGATGTGCCTCTTCTATAAACTAAATTAAATTGCTTTTCATTGACTCAGGTTACCCTGGGCACTGCTCATTCTAATGCAGCCTTATTAAATTCAGGGAAGGCTGCTACAGTGAAGTCTGGGGTAAACTAAACAGCGTTCAGACACTGCCCTTCAGATACGCATTTCAGATGCTGTCTTTGAAGAATGACAAGTAACGGAAACAGCGCTTAACTTGCTCCAGGAATACATCTTTAAAAAGTCTTCTGCTGTCTAATTACAGTAACTCAAAGACATTTAAGCTAGAAAGGCCATTAACATTTTAAGCATACACTACACGATGACTACTGCATATTTCCTGGCATTCTGTTAAAACCTAGCGCTCTTGGGAAACTGATAGCTCATGGGGTTGTTAATGAATGAGAGACCCTTCATCTCTTGATCACTGGTCTGAATTCTGTTTAATCTGGAAGCAGCAAAGAACTGTCAGTAGCTGGTGGTGTTTATGAATTGATAACTACTCTTGGTTTAGGCTGTTGGAGGAAAATGTCCCAATTTAAAAATCTTTCCTTACCTTCCTTGACCCCTTATTCATGAAATCACCTCTGATGTGTCTGAATCAGCATGGCACAGAAAACTAGAGACTCCTACAAGAGAATGCACAAACAAAATATCAGCTCATACTGCTATACACTCATACAGCTATACAGCGACTGTATAGCTCACTGGGTGCAGTGCCCAGAAGATGCAATACAGACCCACTGACTCAGGTCAGATTACAAACTCTTCCTTCTTCCCAAGGGTGTGTGCTGGGAAGAGAAATTCCCTTTTATGAATGAGTAAGATTCAGTTATGGGATTTGCTTTAAGGACTGGGTGCTGGGTGCTTCTGGAAAACATGGGGGCATTTCCTCGTTGTTACCTCCTTTGCTTATCATGAAAGTTTCCTCTAAAACATGCTTTTGGTAGGGCTGGTTATAAAATCCTTTTCCTTACAACTTGGCAGATATATTACCCAGATATGGCCCCAGCAGTGATTCGTTTCCCTGGCATGTGGGACTTATAAATGCATTAGGGAAGAAACATCCTGGAGGGGTAAGTAACAGAGGTGGGACTCCTCTTACCTGGCAGACTGACGCAAAGACTCTCTTTTTTCTTCCTCTTCTCTTCCCCTCTTTCCTTTTCATGCTGAGCCTGTGTTAATTTAATGGAAAAAATAGTATGAATTACAAGGGAAGAACAGCCTGAATCAGGTGAGGGATCACCAGGTGGTTCTCCCTATCTTTCTACTGCATATCATTCTACTATTCACTCTTCAGCTTGGTTAAAACACTTTCCTAAGGTGTTGAATGAATACCTTCCCATGACATCTAAGACAATGAGCATTATTAGGCCATTCATGAAACAAATGAACACCTTCCTGTGACATCTAAGACAATGAGCATTATTAGGGCATTCATGAAACAGCAGAGTGTCCAGGCAAAAAGACTGAATTGTTATTTGAAGTACGTAGGCTATTGGTATCTACCTCTTGATCCTGAACACTGAGATTTTCTTAGGCTGCATCTTAAGTGGTGTGCGGATATGTGCCATGACATTCTCAGGTGTCCTGTGATCATCCAGACTAGAGACAAGCTCAGAGCAGACCAGGATTTCTATGCATTCCATGTGCCAAGATTCCCACTTAGCGAAAACAAGGCACCAAGGAGTGGAGAACCTAATGAATGCTTGAGTCTTATTCAGTATGCAGCTGGGATGTACCTAAGTGCTATACAGCAACTATATGTAACTAGCCTCCAAAAATGCACAGCAAGCAATTTTTGAGACCTTTACTGTTGATCTCGTGGAGTTTCTAGTACTGAGAAGGAAAATCTGACTCCACTGGAGGCTATGAAGAACCTTTCGTCAACTTAAGCAAGGATAGCACATTAATTTGGTAGCAGTATAGTTTAGCTTCTCACTTTTCTAAAAGTTCTTCCTGGTTTGTCTCTCATCTACAAGGAGGCCACAGTTTACACCACCCACAACTCTGCACTCCCCAGATCAAAATATTTTGCTTCTATTTTCCGACATTATTTTACTGAAGCTAGGTCTAGCAGCTGCCTGCTCAGAGAGACAGAATGGGAATAAGTGTGATAGAATGTAAAACATTGCTAAGTCTATATGACAACTTCGGTGATATTTACTGCTTCTCACCTTTTCTTAATTACAGGATCAGTAGAGAGAATCATTCCTCACCTAATCTTCCTGTCCCTCTATTTGCCGTATGCAACTGGTTACAAAAACCAGCTCACTAAGTAACTATCTGTGCCCCAGCATCAACACTGATTCCACAGGGATCTGAGATTAATATTAATGACTATTCTTAATTAATTTGATATAGGATGGAGATTGTTAATAAAAAACTCAAAATGCTGTAAGTTGGGAAGGGATGACAAATTATTTAAGGTTAAGGTTAAAGTGCATCACAGTGGTTCTGAACTAGCTAGATGCTGTTGTTATGTCTGTTCAAGTGCACTGTGTGTCTAAACAGGGCGTGAATTTCAGCACTAGATCATGACTGTTTGTGTTGTTTAATTGTCAGCATGCTGCCTGGCATGAATTTGGTCCGTTCCAGTTAGTGCTCTGCCACACAATGCTATCGCATGGCTCATCAGTAGGACAAGGTCCATTTTCTGTAAGTAGCAAGGACAGATTATACCAGGAGAAGACCTTAGTCGTACAGTTACCAGCTCTGACATGCCTCTGCCAGACAACAGGCCATGGCATTGTAATGTTTATTAACATAAAGAGATGCAGCTCATATGTTTGCATTGGGACATCCTTTTGGAGGAAAAGTGCATGTGCGACAGATCTATCCATTTCTCTTTTAGAAATAAAGCTGGTTTTGTGTCTTGGAAGGGGGGCCAGATATTGTACAGAAATACTGATAATGCAATGGCTTTTGTCACTTCAGGCTGTACAGACAATAAGAGCTCTAGAAACTAGCTGCGCAGAAACTAACTAGTGCATGAAGCAGTATGGATGTTCCACCAGCCAGGAGACGTTATCCCAAACACAGATGTCTTTTCACATTTAATGATTTCTTATGAACACATATATGTAGCTTCAGCAATATTAATAGAGCTGTCTCTGCTGGATCTTGACACAATAAATTTCTAGTCTCAAACAAAAGGACCGTATCATGTGTCATTCCCACTCATCACTGGGCATATGTGAAGCACCACGGTGAAAAATGTGGGCAATCCCTGGTTTAACTATAAGGTGGCCACCCAACTATAAGTCTGGCACCCATTGTGTTATCCCATGCCGAGGAACAAGCCTCCTACCTTCCTGCCTCACATCCACAGCCAGGAGAGATGCGGTTTATGATGAGCTGACAAGTTTTTGGAGAGATTCTCATTGTAAGACGTGTATTATTTTGGTATTATTTTGCATTACTTTTGTAATGCATAGTATGCCTAGAACATGGAATGGGCAGTGGTTTTGTGTTTCTTTTTATGCTAGTATGTTTAAAAGGTTTATTTTTCTTGTCAAATTTAGCTATGCTTTCAAAAGTGCAAACACTTCCTGACAGGACAGCAGACATGCTTGTAAGAAACTCCAAATTGTTTCCTTCGCCCACTCCCCATTTTAGATCATCTTTCACATGGGAACAGCTTCCCTCCTCCTCACTCACCTCCTCCTCCAAAAAATTTCTGACATCTGTTCCTTTACCTCTCTAGCAGCCACTCTCCCCTCATCATCTGCCTTTTATTTTATGGTACCCACTTGTGCACTTCAACTCTACACTCTTTAGGGTATGAGCTGTTATGTGTGTTGCATTTCTAACCCTTTGTAAAACATCTTAAATGTTATAGACATTTACTGTACAATATAAATGATGATGGAGTTAGACTGGTAAGGCAATTCCCTAGTTAACACCTCCCACATGTGGTGATTAAGTACTAGGCTCAAAAGCGTACAGCAAACCCAGCACAGATACATTTCTAGAAAGAGGCTCCAAATTCCTAACTCCAGATGGTCTGCAGTTGGTGAATAATTACATGGATTGTTTAGTGCTTCACTAATCAATCATGACAGCAACAAGGAGAAAAAGCATGTCTGGGTAAAAGAAAATGTCCTTTGGATAAACCCCAAGTTATCATTTTGTGCATTTGATCTGCTCATCAAACATCATCTTTTCTCTTTTCTGGTCTTATGCTGTTCTTAATTGTTTAAGAATAAATCCAGAAAGAGCAGTTGTTATTTTTTCCTATAAAATACACAAGGGGGGAGGCTGAACAACATCATCTTGCAAAGCTGCCTTCTATTTTACGGACTGCAAAAATTACAAATGGAAGAGGAACGGGCAGAGAACTAATCTTCTGCATTAGGTTCTGGAGACCATGAAGCCTTCCCAACTCCTTCTGTAGTATCAGCACAACACCTGCAATTTAGGATGTAGAAAACAAGGACGGAAGAGAGAATGCCAGTCTCCAAATTTCTTCCTTGCAGCATGAAAACAGTTTGGTTTTTCAAAAATAAAAGTAATTATCTAAATTAGACCATAAGCAATGAATATGGGGTCAGCTTTAATTGAAACATATAAAACAGAGTGCATCATTATTTTGATTACATACTGTCCAGTTTAATTTGATCACTCTGTTCATCAAGAGAGGGAAACAGTACAATTAAATGTACAAAAAAGATAGAAAGGGTGAATGGAGACACTGCAGCAGTCAGAAGTAAAATAGATGGTTTGGGTGGGTTATGACGGGGGGGTGAGGGGGCGTGGAATTGGAAAAATGTGCTCAAAGGTCCAGTTATCCTATTGAATCTGATTGTTGAACTCTGCTGTTCTGAGTGCAGATACCTTTGTGATTCCTTGCAATTACATAGAGTAGTTTGCAACCTCGGATTTGCAAATGATCCAGGAAACTGTTAGATAACCTCCATTTTCTCCTAAACTAATAAGTTTTGAAGAAATGAACTGCATGGCAGTAGAGACAGTAAAATGTAATGAACATGATATAACGCGTGGCTGTTGTTCAAAGCTTGGGCATAAAAGCAGCAGAGAGCAGAGACACTATGTGCTGTATTTCAATCCGTCCAGATTTTCCATCAAATAACTAAAACTAGTTTTCAATTACTGTAGGCATGACTCAGACAAATGCAAGTGGGCAATACAGAAAGGCTGTGAAAGCAGTGAGGTAAAAAGTACAGAACAACTGAATTTCAAAAATCTAGTATTACAGATTATTTATCCATATTAAGATAACTACTGTTTTTCTCCCAGTACTGTTTCATTAGACTCATGTAGCATATAACCAACCTGATCTTTTTATGGAGGACAGTTGCCAAAAGGTGGATACTCCACACTGATGACATTAATACTTTCTTCTAGTACCAGCCTAAGTAATTTGGAATGAGATCTACATAAATTATGTGCCGATACTGCTGGTGACGGTGCTTTTAGTGATGTTTTAGATAGTACGCCTGGAACCTGGGCTAAGCTAACAAAGTATTGATCCATGTACAATGGGAAGAAAATTAGGTGAAGAACAAGCCTGAAGGTGAAGAACCATCACTAATCTTTTATTGTTCCAAATAACCAAAGTTGCAATAAGTTGCTTTTCTTATATCAATGTGCTTACAGAGCACTATATGGTCTGTTTCACTACGTGTCTTGGGCAAAAAAGATGCATCTGTAAACAACAATTTTTAAGATGGCATTTAAAGTAAGCCACTGAGGGGCTCACAAAAAATGCAAGAGAATTAAGGACTGGTCAACTCTGATTGAAGAGTAAAAGAAAAAGCAAAAGATTTGTCAGGGAACATTTCTGACAGAATTTATAGAAGCCTTTAAACTTGAAAGAATGCACTGCTGAAATGCAGAGTACAGTACACCCCACCTTCCCATATTGTTCCAGTTGTTCCCATCTGGTACAAAGCACAGTCATTCCCTCCTTCGTAAAGCTCTCATACTCTCTTCTTTATGTCTGAAGCACCAAGATATCGAAGTTTCTCCTGCTGATTTCTTACAGGAGACCCTTCTATCTTTCAATATTTCCAACAAGCAGTTTTATTCTTTTCTATCCACAATATGCATAAAGCCTACACATCTCAACTCTCTGTGTGTGATCAGGCTTAGTTTCCTACAGTTTGCTTCTTCAAGCCAGTACTGAAAAAAAATTAAGCTTTTCACCTGTTGAACCTTTGTACTTTTCTAAATGTTCCTAGGGCTTCTCATGCTTTTCTCTGTGAGAAGATACAGCTGAACTGGACTTCTGCCTCCACTTCCCTTTGAGTATCTTTGTGGCCGGATTAAAAGTTTCCAGATAACTGAACTTATCTATTGCTTCTGCAGTTGGTCACTAGGTAATGTTTGTTGCATCCTCTCTGTGGTAGCTGAGTCGGTATACAGGCATTTTACTCTCTCCCACATTAAGGTCCTGGGTTTTGCTCCTGGTTTTCACTAACTCCAGCATTTGCAGCCTATTCTCTAGGTCCGCTGCTTGCCTTATTATCTGATTGGCACATCTGACTTGTTCCCCGGGGCAAGGGGAGGGGGGTGGGACATGCCATTCCTTTTTAGTTTGCAAATCCTTTCAGAGTTTGTCTCAAAGCAAATTCTCTATACACGTTGAAAAATTCTGGGCAGTACACATTGCTGTTTCACATGCTGTCCAATGACATGGTTGCTTGCTGCTGTTCATGGATGTTCAGAGCCCAGTAGTAACTTGCCAGGATATGTTTGCTGGTAGCTTGCACTTGGCAGTTTTATTCCATAGCCCATGTGGGTTAACTGGCTGCTCCTCCATGCCAATACCACCAACCTCTTCTGGATAGACATCACGTAGATTTTTCTGTCTCTGGATAAGAAGGAATGGGCTGCTGAATATCTCTCTTTTGACATTCTAAAGCCAACAATTTGAACTTCAGACTCTGAGTGTTCTTTGCTTTGCTACATGTTCACCTTTCAGCATCACTTGGCTTTTAGTCATGATGCCGTACCCATCTGTACAAATAGCTTGGACATTCAGTGCAGGTGGTAAATGAAGAATGAATGAACACAAAAGCCACAAAGTCCAACCAGATGCCTGTTTCATTCAGTAAACCAAGATGAGTAGTCATTTCCCACTACTTCTTTTGGAGAGCTTATACATCCAACAGCCAAACTTTCATACTTAGGTCCCCAGTTGCAAGAGTGATAGTTTTCCTTCATTTTTAATGAATGTCTCTTCAAGCTGTTGATAGAATTCATCAAATGCATCTTTGTCATCTGCTCACGTAGGAGTGTTAAGCTGTATGATCGACATATTGACTGGATTTGCTAGAAAAAGAACTGTAATGATTTTACTGCTGATTGGATTACATCCAAGCATATACTTCGATCTCCTCTTGGATATGACAAACACAGTGCAAGTTTTTTCTACTTTTTCTGAGCTTAAGCAGCAGCCTAGGATGTTCATCATCCTAGAACGACACTTATTATTCCACTGCAGCACTGATTCTATATTTATCCTACTTCATATTTTTCCAATTCTTTTGTCTCAATAATGCACATTTTTCTGCCACACATTTAATGTTCTTACATTAACACTTGGTCTGCAGAAGATTAGTGGCATAATCATCAGGAATTTTCTTTCTAGAGTCTTGGTAGAGCCACAAATACTCCATATGACCAGTGAGTGTATATGACCAAATACTCTATACGAACCTCTTCCAAGCTGTAGTGTCTTGTATTCCATCACCGGAGAAAGATAATAGGATGGATCTGCTAGCCATTGCTCTGCCATGCTCTTTTTCTAAGCCAGCACCTGCTCCAGTTGCCATCTACCCCTTCATGCACATCTCCTGAAGTTTTTCAGTTTACCTGTACCATGGTCAGCATTTGGAGTATGCATATTCTACCGATCCTACAAGTAATGAACTCCTCATCTAACAAGAGTCAGGTGACTTTTTCAAAATTTGATCCACTAAGAAGAGTGATGAAAATGGAAGTACAAAAGGGATGAAAACATGGGTTTGGTAACTGATGGAGTGGGTCACAGAAGTTGGAGGAAGTACAGAGCATTTGAAAACCAAAGGGAGACTTCGAATACTGAACAAGTTACTTTAAGAAATCCATCTAGTAAGTGTGTTGCCTAGCTGTAAGTGGGAGCTGGGTGAGCACTGCGAAACCTCAAAAATGTAGCAGATCTGGTTGACACACCTATGGTCAATCTTCTTTTGCATGTCATAACATTTTAATTCGTATTTGATCTGCAAAAACAACAACATTTGCAAACACAGCAAATGTCAAAGTACTTTAAATCAGGACCCTAATTAAACTGAAGCTGTGACTCAAGTTCATGCTCGTTAGAGCATGTTTCTCTTTTGAAGGTACTCCTTTGCTACAGTCCACAGAACGGCAGCTTATGAAAAAAGGCAAAAAAACAGTACAACTTTCTATTCTTTCTGGAACGCTTACATAATATTTTAATGTGTTTTCCTGAGCTGGAATAAATTTTACTTCCAGGGACAAACCTGCCACTCGCGTTCCACTAAATCATTTGGCTTTTCTGGGGTGCAAGTCAAAGCAGAATTTAGGATATTTTTATGTTCTCTTTGTAATATTACATTATATTCCTCAGTGCCTTTCCTAGTTTAATCTTCAAGACTTCTCTCACATTCAATTTTTTAATTAGCTTTTTTTCTTCTTTCAGGTACCTGTGGATATGACTTTACAGAAAAAAACACAATGGTGTCAATAATCTCAGTCCAGTCTGTAATTTGTTCCATCAATCCCTCGTCACGAGAAAGAAACAAAGGAATGGCAGGGTCGAAGGCTGCCTTTCACTGATCAGTATGAGTTGACATTAGAACATACTGTGTGATCTTTCTTTTTTTTTTTTTTCTGTTTACCTGAACACATTAGAATTTCTCTCCTAAGGATTTGTTGACTTTAAGCTGTGATACAGATATTTTAGGAAACTATTGATATCACCAGAAGAAGATTCTTCTGACTTAGTCTACCCACTGATCTAACTTGTCACACACCTTAGGT